>NC_055998.1:69222052-69525379 GCF_018446385.1 Zingiber officinale
TAGACATCTAGATTGATCAATGTGGGCATAGACCGTGTCATCCTCTGATCAATCTAAATCCCAAACTCCAAGTAGACTCACTAAATCAAATGAGCTCAATATCTCATATTGACTCATTTGGGCATGGCCATGCACTTCGTGGTCTCACTCTATCAAGAATATCAATGTTGCTCCCATCATATAGGAGGGATAGATCCCATCTACATCACTCACATCCCTCTGCATAATTCGTTACATACCCAGTAATCGTCTTTATAGTCCACCCAGTTACGGGTGATGTTTGACGAAACCAAAGTACATAACTCCTTATATAGGGAACCATGGTGACTTCAGGTCTAAGGACTAGTAGTCATAATAATAGCCACATGAGAAAGTATATGACACTCATATAACGATCCATGATACTTTCTCATGGCGGGTCATTCAGTATACATTCTCTAATGCATACCCATGTGTCAACTTGATATCTCTATATCCATGACTTGTGAGATCAAGTCATCGAGTTGACCTACATGCTAGTCTTATTGCATTAACATTGTCCTTGAATGTTAATACTCGACTAGGAATGATTAAGAGTAGTGTTCCCTATATCATCTCACTATCGATTCAACCAATCGATTGATATAGGTAAGAACCTTCTGTAACACCCATGAAATTATAAGATAAGTATATGGGTACCATTTTTCTTTAGAGCATAGAAATAAAAAGAATAAGAGAAAAGGGAAAATAGAAACCAAAATAGAATAAGAAGATGTGAGGTCAAGGATTGAACCTTGAACCTTCCACAAATAATAGAGATAAATTGATACATGATAACCACTAGAATAATGAATAATATATGGATAGAAAAGAATGAAATTTTAGTTAAAGGTGAGAAGAAAATAAAAGAAAACTAAGCAAAAGAGCAAGAGAAAACCAAGTTGCTTACTTCCTCTTCCTCTTGGTTAAGAGAAGAAGCAAGCAAAAGATAAATTGTCTACTTCCCTCCCTCTCTCTATTTTCGTGGGAATTAAAGGAATGAGGGAAAAGAGGAGTTGAGGGAATGAATGAAGACATGTTCATTTACAAAGGAATAAATTGATTGAGAGAATAAAAAAAAAAGAGATTAAATTCCTTTTTCTTCCTCCTTCCTTCTCCTTCTTCATTCTTCACCGAAACCAAGAGCCCTTCCCTCTCCTTATTCCAAAAGCAAAGCTAAGTTCCTCTCCAAGAAAACTAAATTTTGAGAAGAAGCCTTCAAGTTCTATCCCTTCCAAGCAAAAGAAGCAAAAGGAGGTACAAGAAGAAGAAGCTTTCTCCTTCCTTGGCACTTAGGAAACCTTTTTCCTTAAGAAAAACCACAAGCGAAAGGATGTAAGTTTCCCTCACCTGTGGTACAATCGCTTGTGTATTTTCTATGAGATTTGGTTGCCTAAAAACCTAGGATACCTTCATGAAATTTTCGGCCAAGACAAGACCAAAAAGAAGGATCTAGGAAATGTAAAGACCTAAATTTTGACATGCTCAATATGCTTCTTGTAACATGTATCTTATGGTAGGGATTTATCTAATGTTCATATGCTAGAATGGTTGGTTAGAACTTAGGGTCATGCCCTAGACTCTCGGCCAAACATGAATAAAGGAAATAGGTAAGTTAAGACTCAAACCAAGCATGCTCCTTTTTGTTTATGATATGTGCCTCATGATGAGAAAGTTATTAACATGATATGCTCATATGATGATTAAACTTTATTCCATGCTCATAAGTATTCGGCCATGATAGGATTAAGGGCCTAGAAAATTGTTAAACCTAAACTAATCATGTCATGATCCTTCTTAAGACAAGTTATGAAATTAATATGACATGCTCATGTTGTAGTGTGGTTAGAACTTGTTTTCATGCCCCATGAACTTTCGGCCACAACAAGTTTAAGGGCCTAGGAAACTTAGAACTCAACCTAATTATGCTCATGATGCTCCTTGTAATAATTGCTATGATATTGGTTTAGGGTTCCTATGTTTTTATGATACTTGAAACCTAGTTCCAAGCTTTAAAGGGGTTTCGGCCACCACAAGTTTAAGGGCCTAGGAAACTTGGAACCTAACCTAATTTTGCTCATGATGTTCCTTGTAAATCATTGCTATGAAATTTGTTTAGAGTTTCCATGCTTTTATGACACATGAAACCTAGTTCCAAGCCTTAAAGGTTTTGGCCACAACAAGTTTAAGGGCCTAGGAAACTTGGAACCTAACCTAATTATGCTCATGATATTCCTTGTAATCATTGCTATGAAATTTGTTTAGGGTTTCCATGCTTTTATGACACATGAAACCTAGTTCCAAGCTTTAAAGGTTTCGGCCACAACAAGTTTAAGGGCCTAGGAAACTTAGAACCTAACCTAATTCTGCTCATGATGTTCCTTGTAATAATTGTTATGAAATTTGTTTAGGGTTTCCATGTTTTTTATGACACTTGAAACCTAGCTCCAAGCCTTAAAGGTTTCGACCACAACAAGTTTAAGGGCCTAGGAAACTTGGAACCTAACCTAACTATGCTCATGATGTTCCTTGTAATATTTGCTATGAAATTGGTTTAGGTTTCACATGCTTGAATGTTGTTTTTAACCCAATGTAATGATTGATAAGATTCCGCCATGATAAGATTTATAAGCTTAGGAAACCTATAACCTAACCTAAAACATGCTCATGATGTTTCTTTATGGTATATGATATGATATTGGTTTAGGGTTCACATGCTTGTATGTTGATTTCTAACCTAAGTCACATCTATATGTTTCAGCCATTATATGACATTAGGGTTAGAAATCTAAATATGATTTCCCATGTATCTCACATGCAATGTTTTATAATGTGGTAAGAGCTTGTTATGCTTCTATGTTTAATTATGTATACTTATGATCTATGTATGTTGGTAACCCTTATGTTGTGCTGTGTGCCCAAGATATGCATGCTATTTATGATGAGCTGTGTACCCAATTTATGCAAGATATTATGATGAGTTGTGTGCCCAAACTATGCATGTATTTATGATGTGTTGTGTGCCCAAATTATATATGCTATTATGATGAGCTGTGTGCCCAAATTCTATATGGTATGATATGATAAGAAATATGATGTGCATGAAAAAGATAAGAACCATGATATGTATGACATGCTACTTTACTTTATAAGGCTTGTACCAAGGGTGGGCTCCATAAGCGCCCCGGGGTCGATGGACTAAGAAACGGGCCTCGTTAGGGATGGGCTCCTAAGTGCCCCTAGGTCGATGGACTAAGAAACGGGCCTAGTATGTATGCCTTGTAGGGTTCAAGACTTGCTACCTTGGACCTACATAGGACGCGCGCATTTATGTATGTGGTACAAGCCGGGGCCCTAATCATGTTATGATTATGTTTAAGTATGTATGTAATAAGTTTTCAAAAGACATGTTGCATATATTTTTCATGATACATGTTTTTGAAAGTCATCTCGCATAACACTTTATGATTATGTTACGATATGTCATGATGCTTATGTTTATGATATGTTATGCTAGGATGCACTTTATGATTATGTTATGATATGCCATGATACATATGATTATGTTGTGCTAGGATGCACTTTATGATTATATCATGATATGCCATGATGCTTATGTTTATGATATGTTATGCTAGGATGCACTTTATGATTATGTTATGATATGCCATGATACATATGATGATGTTATGCTAGGATGCACTTTATGATTATATCATGATATGCCATGATGCTTATGTTTATGATATGTTATGCTAGGATGCACTTTATGATTATGTTATGATATGTGTAACGACCCAATTTTCCTTATTTCGAGTTCTAAATGTCCATAAAAATATTTGGAAATGCTTTTAAAATATTCTAGAGATTTTTAGAAATTTTTAGAGTATTTTTGCGTAATTTTTGGAAGTCGTTTGATATTTTTATTAAATGAAAGAAGTTTAGCTCAAAAAAATGTGCGAGCCAAGGTTCGAACCCATGACCTCGACCCGAGCCGAACCTTAGCCGGACCAAGCCAACCAACTGGGCTGCGGTTATTTCGTGAAAAGATGGGAACCAAAATTTAATTAAGATATAGTAAGGGACAGAGATAAGCCTAGGTATTAAAGGATAAGTTAAGGAGAGGAAATTTAACCCGAACCCTAACCTCTCTTCCTCTTCTCCTCACGCGTGCGTCGGCGCTTTTGGGCTCGGGCGGAAACGCAGCGAGCTAGGTTTTGGTCTCCGGCGCCGGTGAAGCCCTTTTTCTGGCCGGCCTTTGACCGTGGGTGGTCATCCCGACGAGGGGATCTCGGAAGCACCAAGGAGCCGCCGAGTTTCAAGCTCCACCCGGAACCCTAGCCGCCTCTCCCCTTCGGTTGTAAGTCCAAGAACCCTCGGTAAGTACTACTCACCTGCGGTAGGAGTTGCTCCGAGCTTCGATTTTCTTCCTTGCTCCGAATTTAGGGTTTCCGTTTCCTTTTGTTGCGGATTTTGCTGTGCCGAGTGGATTTATAAGCTAGGGTTTTTCTTCCTTGCTTTGTTGAGATTCCTTGTTCCAAATTATGCCATGAGATTCCTTGTTTCCAAATTTCTGTTGTGAGTTCGGTAGGTTTGTGAAGGTTGCTGCCATAATCTGAATTTATCAGATTGGGTGTGGACAGGTTTCAGTTGGGAATTTCGTGTAGCACTTTGATTTAAATAGCTTGCGTAGCATGAAGTATGGTTATTCTTGCTATTAGGCAATATACATGAGATGGTATAGATTTCCTTTTTAGCATGTAGTGTCGGATTGTGCTGTTAAATTGGCACGAACAGCTCGGTTTTGAGTTGTTGTACAGTTAGTGATTTGGAAGTGCAGTTTCAAAATTCGGTTGTTTGGTTTTTAGATAGCTGTGAGTTATGCCTCCTCCATCATTTAGCCATGACCATTAGTGTTTAATGCTTGAAACATTGATGTTTTGTGCTTCTGTGCTTGCTGCCGTGGGCTTTGAAGGAAGGAGAAGAAGGGACAGGTTGTGGTCACTGGGATGGATAGTCATGGGTAGCATTTTTGGTCTCTTTTGCTTGTTACCAGGGTGCTGAATAGTGGCAGGAGTAGCCTATATAAGTAGAAGAAGTATTGCAGATTTGGTTTAACTTATGCGGTTTGCATTATCTCGGATTAATGGGGCTGGTAGTTAGTTTTCTTTTGCTCTATTTTACAGCATGTTTAGAAAGTTCAAAGTTACATTCTTTTGCCCTATTTTTATAGCATGATTAGCAAGTTTGAATTATCTTTCTTTTGCTCTATTTTATAGCATGATTAGCAAGTTTGAATTAGTTTTCTTTTGCCCTATTTTACAGCATGTTTAGTAAGTCCGAGTTAGTTATCTTTTTGCCTATTTTATAGCACGTTAAAGAAGCCTGAAGTTGTATTCTTTTGCTTTATTTATAGCATGATTAGAATCATTCCATACTTGATTTTACAGCATGTTTAGAAGCACTAAAATAGCATCCTTTGCCATGTTTTCACCGTATGATTCAAAGGCTTTAAATTGCTTTCTTTAGTTTAGCTTATAGCATGATCAGTAAGCTTTAAGTTACTTGTTTTATTCTGTTATATAGCATGGTTAGTTGATTATACACCCATACTTGTTAAGTATATTTAAAGGACTCCCACAATCTTTAATAAAAGATAATAAGGAAGATAAAAGAATAAAAAAAGATAACAAGTAAGTCAAGCAAGAGGCTAGTACCCGACATCCAAGAGCTTGTCGTTAAACAAATCCAGGTGACCATTTCCGAGGTCTTGGCCCTGGTAGACCGAGGTCTGCTCTTTTAGGATTGGTGGCTCGCAACCCCAACCTATTAGGGAACGCGCATGAGATGGTACTAAGCCTGGGCCCAAAGAAAAGAAAAGTTAAGAAAGAAGAAGAAAAGAAGAAGAAAAAAAAAAGGAAATTAAAGATTAATTTCTAGTATAAGAAAAGTAAAAAGAAAGAAGAAGAAAGTAAACGAGGAATTAAAAGATTAATTTCTGGTACAAGGATATAAGAAAATATAATAAGTTTTATGCTTAGAATAAATAAAAAGGCAATTTCTTTAATTCTAAGCTTACAGTGTTGATTTCTTATTATCCTGTTAGATAGTGAGTATGTTTAGTATTCAGTTTCATTTTCTGTATACCATGAGCACATGCGGATTTGCTTTAGCATTTCAGTTTCAGTATTATTGCATTATTTTTATGCACTTCGAGTTTTATGAGATAGATTAGTACTTACTAAGCGTTTTCGCTTATAGATCCATTTTTCTTTCCTTCTACTGCAGATAAAGGAAGAGCTAAGATATAAAAGGGAGGCGACAGGATGGTGGTGGTGATGAAGGTGTGTGGTGACTGGACTATGGAGAGATCCAGAGTTTGCTAGCAAATTTTCAGGACCTACCTGTTTAGAGTTCCAGTTTAAGTTTTTAGTTTTCTTCTTAAATGCTTTTATGAAGTTGAGATTGTAATGGAGTTTAATTCGTATTTGTAGTTTGATATGTCATACTGTTGGAGTTATGTTTGTTTACTATTGCTAGAATAGCTCTCTTTTAGTTATAGTGTGTATTATTACTGCGTGGTTGTGAAAATTGTGATCCAGCCGCATGTGGCTGTGTATATATATCTTGTGTATTATAGATTTGGTCACCGGTACAGGGGAGACTCTGCCGAAATTTTTCGGTAGGAATTTCTCTGAACCGTGATAAATCTAAGTGTCGCTAATAATAGCATAAGTGACACTAGTAAGTAGAGTAGGAGTTAGGTAACGGTCGCCCTTAGAGAGTAGTAGTAAGAAGGGTGGTCGTTACAATATGCCATGATACATATGATTATGTTATGCTAGGATGCACTTTATGATTATATCATGATATGCCATGATGCTTATGTTTATGATATGTTATTCTAGGATGCATGTTATGATATGCCATGATACCTTACGATTATGTTACGATATGATGCTTCTATACATGATATGATTAGTTGTCTTTATGTTTTATGCCTTGGAGATTAAGTTATGCTATACGGTTTTTGTGAGTAGGAAAGGATCTTACTGAGCCTTGTGTGCTCACAGCTTACTTTCCTTGTACCACAGATAAGGGCAAAGAATGGATGTACTAAGGGAGCAGCAGGAGGGGGCAAGAAGGACATGTGTAGTAATGACTCGGCTAAAGAGAAAGACCTGCTTCTAGTTAATAAGAATTATGTTTATGTCGTTCTTTTATGACTCCATGACATTTCATCATGCTCTTTAGCATTATGACTTAAATTTATGTTAAGCATGTTATGTGACTCATATGATAGGTAGTTAGTGATGATGAGTTGAAAAGTAAAGAAAAAGTTTTAAAGGAAAAAAAATATACTATAGATAAGACTTCCGCTGTTTTAAGAAGAAAAGATAAGTAACTAAGTAACCCCCATCAGCTTAAGCAGGAAGGGGCGGGGCGGGGCGGGGCGTTACACCTTCTACTCAAGGACGTTATTATACTTAGTTTATTTGGCACCAATACAAGTAAGTATATTAACCAGAAACCAAATGCCTTTATTTATATAGAATATGATACAACAAGTCCAAAAATACAATCATCAAATGATTGGCTCTAGGGCTCTAGCTAACATATAGGAGCTTAGGAGCACAGGTAGTCGAGTGGAATACGCAGCTAGCGAGAAGGATGACACGCAGTGCGTCCGAGGGACGAGGCACTGCAGAAGAGTACACCGGCGGACGAGAAGGATGCATGTGGTGGTTCCGAGGGACGAAAGCCGGAGCGGAAGACTACTCAAGGAGCAAGAGACGCAGTTAGCGAGAAGGACGGCACGCGGTGCGTCCTAGGGACGAAGACTGCGGATGAGTACACCGACGGACGAGAAGGAAACACACGACGATTTCGAGGGACGAGAAACCGGAGCGGAAGCCCATTTGAGAAGACCGGAAGTTGGGTTCGGGTGAGCCCTTTCCGGATGGCCGAGATCACCCAAGCGAGCGGATCCAGAGTTGAAGACCCAGACCAAGGCGACTAGAGCCGGAGCAGAGGACTCGGACCGAAAAGGTCAACTAGAGTTGACTTTTGGGTCCGGGGCGCCCGGAATGTACCGGGGCGCCCGGACACCTCCGGGGCGCTCGGAACGTACCGGGGCGCCCGGAAGTCCATCTTTGACCAGATCGAGTCTTTCGTGATCTGAACGTTGGGGGATAAAGTTTTATCCCCCCAGGGTGACCGGAACCCTTCCAGGCGCTCCGACTAAGGCTATAAATATAGCCTTGGTCCAGAAGCTTTTAACAACTCAGAGAAATTCATTTCCAACGCTTGTACGCTTCAGTTTTAGATTAGCTTCTTTGTTTTGTGCTTTCATTGCTGTAAGAGGTTTCTCTGCCCGAAGGAGATACTAGTCCAACATTCCATGGATTAACAACCTCCTTGGTTGTAATCAAGTAAATCCTTTTTGCCACTTTCTTTCTTTAGTTCTGTTCAATTTATTTTATGCAAGTGTTTTGTTGAAAGTTCGAGAAGGGTGATTTTGTTTGTTTTTACAGGGCTATTTAACCCCCCTTTTTGCCGGCCGCAACGGTCCTATAAGTGGTATCAGAGTCGAGGCGCTTCAGGAGGACTTACCGCCGAACGAAGCAACGAGATGGCCGGACCAAGCATCCACCCGCCGAAATTCGAAGGGGATTTTGCTACTTAGAAAAAGCTAATGCAGGTATTCTTTACCACCGATTTTGAACTAATGCTTACAATGGAACTTGGTTTTATAGCACCGGAAGGTAAGAAGAAATATAATTGGATGAAAAAGGAGCAGGCCGACTTCGTGGCGAACGGCAAAGCAGAACATCATCTGCTAAGCGTTCTTCCACCTCAAGAAGTCAACAGGATCGGGAACTACGACACCGTAAAGGAACTTTGGGAGAAGTTCCTCGAGCTGCACGAAGGGACATCCAAAGCCAAGCTTGCTACAAGAGATCTACTTCGCAATCAGCTCACTAGCATGCGACTTGGGGAAGACGAGACAGTTGCACACCTGCACTCGAGAATCAAAGAGATCATCAACGGACTGTCAAATCTCGGAGAAAAGGTAAGTAACCGAGATTCGCTAAGGTACGCATTAAATTCATTTCCGAGAAATTCAAAATGGGCATCACTAGTAGATGCCTTTTACATTTCAAAAGATTTAGAAAAAATTTCTTTAGAAGAATTTTTCTAGACTTTTAAAGTGCACGAATCAAGATGTGCAGGTTCGAAGGAGCCCAAGAACAACATCGCCCTCAAAGCTTCGAGAGACGAACCTGAGTCAGAATCTTCTCTCGATGACAAGGAAATGGTAATGATGGTAAGAAAATTCAAGAAACTTTGTAAATCTAGATCTACTAACCATTCTCAAGGGAAGAAAGAAAAGGACGATCCGCTGCTACCACTGCGACGAAGAAGGGCACGTCAAGGATAACTGCTCCAAGCTAAAGAACAAGGACAAGGAGAAGGGTAAGAAGCCTATCCAAAAGCGAAAGGCCCTAAAAGCGACGTGGAACGATACGTCATCGGAGTCGAAAGTCGAGGCATTCTCCGGACTTGCGCTAATGGAAAGTCATCAAGACGACGATTGCGAGTCTAGATCTTCCGAAATGAGCATTGAGAGCATCGATGAAGGGGGAGCCACGTCGGAAGAAAGTAGCAGTTCAAGGGGAGAAACAGACAACGAGATCGACAAGGTAAGTGAGGTACGATCACTTCCTTCCGATAAACTCTTTAAGTTGGTTAAACTATTAACAAAAGACGGTTGCAAATTAGAAAAGGAGATTAAAAATTTAAAAATAATTTTGGCTAAATCTTGTCCCTTAGAAGAATTAGATAAATCAAAATTAGAAAATGAGAAATTGAAATCGGAAAATAAAGATCTGAAAATTCAAGTAGATAATTTAAAAAACCATGCATGCTCATCTAATTTTAGAAAATTTAAAAATTTAAATTGGTATTATAGATATCACCAGGGACAAATTAGGAATATTTCAAGAAAATATGTACCTAAGAAATATTTAGTTAATCCAGTAGGCTGGAACCTATATTGGGTTCCTAAATCTTGCTTAGTCTAAATTTTAAATGAAATTAATGCTTTCAGTGATAAAATTAAATAGTGAATTTCTCTATGAGGATTTGTCTAAGGAAGTGGTTGTTGCTCCAATAATGAAGAAGACCTAGTGCCTCGCCACGACTTGGAAGCCAAAATATTGAAATAAATGTTTAATTAACTTTCTGTCAAAGCATTAAAATTAGAATTAATTAATGTTTTAAAAGTTTATCAAACATTTTTTTCAAATAGTTTTATACTTAGAAAAATACTTTTACATGAAATTTTTTGTTAGAAAATTTTACTTAGAAAAATCTTAAGTTAGAATCTTTTTATTTGTTTTCAAAAATAATTTTTGCAAAGACTTAAAAAATTTTTTTAACTTAGAAAAAAAATTTTTGAGTATTTTTTCCTTAGAAAAATTCTCTTTTATATTTATAAAAATTAAAATTTTCAAAAAATATTTTTGCAAAGCTGTTTAAGTTAGAATTTTTTCTTATAATGTCACTTAGAAAATTTTCTTCAAATTTTACATAAAATTTTTTTTACAGAGACTATTTATTATTGCAAAATTTTTTTTAAGGATCTCAAAATTTTCTAAGTTTTTACCCTTAGATTTTTTTCTAAGAACCTCATTTTTTATGTGATCAAAGGGGAAGAAGGAAAAATATAAGTCTAGGGGGAGGTAGACCAAAATTTAACTTGTTTTATTTTTACACTTAATTACAAATTTAGTTAAGTTTATTTTATGTCTACTTTTACCCTAGCTTAACTTGGGTTGCTCACACCAAAAAGGGGGAGATTGTTGGAACACCAAGGTTATTTTTGGTGTGATCAACAAGTTAAGTTAGGTCCTATGTCTTTCTAACCTCGTGTCCAAGTGTGCAGAAGCTTAGGAGCACAGGTAGTCGAATGGAAGACGCAACTAGCGAGAAGGACGACACGCGGTGCGCCCGAGGGACGAGGCGCTGCGGAAGAGTACACTGGTGGACGAGAAGGAAGCGTGTGGTGGTTTCGAGGGATGAAAGTCAGAGTGGAAGACTGCTCAAGGAGTAAGAGATGCAGCTAGCGAGAAGAACGACATACGGTGCGTCCGAGGGACGAAGACTGCGGATGAGTACGCCGGCGGACGAGAAGGAAACACACGGCGATTCCGAGGGACGAGAAGCCGGAGCGGAAGCCCGCTCGAGAAGACTGGAAGTTGGGTTCGGGTGAGCCCTTTTCTGGATGGCTGAGATCACCTAAGCGAGCGGATCCGGAGTTGAAGACCCGGACCAACACGACTAGAGCCGAAGTAGAGGACTTGGATCAAAAAAGTCAACCAGAGTTGACTTTTGGGTCCAAGGTGCCCGGAGCTGACCAGTGCGCCCGGACCCCTCAGGGGCGCCCGGAAGTCCATCTTTGACCAGATCGAGTCTTTCGCGATTTGAACGTTGGGGGATAAAGTTTTATCCCCCCTAGGGCACCCGGAACCCTTCCAGGCACCCCGACCAAGACTATAAATATAGCCTTGGTCCAGAAGCTTTTAACAACTCAGAGAAATTCATTGCCAACGCTTGTACGCTTCAGTTTTAGATTAGCTTCTTTGTTTTGAGCTTTCACTTCTGTAAGAGGATTCTCCGCCCAAAGGAGATACTAGTGCGACATTCCTTGGATTAACAACCTCCTTGGTTGTAACCAAGTAAAGCCTTTTTGTCTCTTTCTTTCTTTAGTTTCTGTTCAATTTATTTTATGCAAGTTTTTTGTTGAAAGTTCGAGAAGGGTATTTTTGTATGTTTTTACAGGGTTATTCAACTCCCCTTCTAGCCGGCCGCAACGGTCCTACAGGATGTTCCCTTTGGTAAGATTATCCTTTTTTCTCATATTTTGAACTATTTTTTGTGTTATTATTAATGCAAATTCTTCATTTCTCTCCAGCTGATGCTATCCTTCCTTCCCTAATGTACAAAAATACTCGCTTAATGAGGGTAGCTTTAACTAGACTGGGTGAGGAACTGTTGAGAGATCGTCCTCCCCCTTCTACCCTTGGTTCACTATCCCCTTTCGAACAACCACAAGAGTCCTCCCACTCCTCAAAATCAGAGGGTCCCTTCACGGTGAAACGCCGACCACCTCGTACCCCAGGTTCTTGTCATCTCTCAGATACCATAGCTACTTTTGAACAAATTCCCATTATTCCTGCCGAAATCTCCTATTCCAAAGGTAAAGAACTTGCTCCTCCTACACATGCTTGCTCTAATTTTGCATTACTTATGATGAGACCATGACTCCTCATTCCTTCCTCTCCTATTATTCCCCCAGATGTTTCTTTATCAGAGGAAGAACCTATTGCTCCTAAGGCTACTTTGCCCCTTCTTCCAACTCTACCTTCTTCTTCTACTAGGCCCCATGCTATGAGAACTCCTTGTAGGAGATCAGTTACTTCTGGACCTGGTACAACACCTATTGAGCAGGACCCTCCGTTAACTAGCCTCCTATCTCCTAACCCTTCTTCGCCAGCCTCAAAACCTCATCCTTCCTCTTCTTCGCCATTTACAAGTTCCCCTCGTCCTTCTATTTTATTCCAACAAGGTCATAGTTTACCATCTCTACTTGGTCAAGCTCCCACCTCTGCCCCGTATGGATTGTTACAGCTAAAGGGGGCATTAGCTGACACTTGGTTGTAATCTCAGGTGCTTCTGAGACGAAGCACCTGTTGGTGCGGTTAGTACTAACAGTCTAACTCAGGTTTTGATGAATGACAAATCAGGTTAAGTTAGGTTTATCGTGATCTAACACTCTGACCGAGTGTGCAGACGAAGTCCAGACAAGTCGATGAGCTGACCGGATGTCTGGCACGAAGACCAAGCGGGTCGACAGGCTGACTAGGCGCTTGGCGAGAAGTCTAGCTAGGTCGACGGGCTGACCGGATAGCTGGCGAGAAGTCCAAGCGGGTCGACGGGCTGACCGAACGCTTGGCGAGAAGTCCAGATGGGTCTAAGGGCTGACTGGACGTCTGACAGGTGAGTAAAGATAAGTCACTGGAAGGAAGTGACTGTGAGGACACGTTCTTGGGAAGGGAACATTAGGCGTCGATCCGGCTTAGACCCATTTCGGATATCTAAGTAGAGATCGTGACTAGATTCCGATCTCAGAAAGACGGAATCTAAGCCATATTCTTTATTTGCTAAACTATAAACTGAACTAACACTCTGTTTTGCAGGTTATAAGTTATAAATTTGCCTCGGACTAACCTTGTATTACAGGAAAGATGCTCCCTGGAAAAAGGTGGTTCGGGCGCCCGGAAGGGATCCGGGCGCCCGGGAGGCAAAATTTATCCAAACGCGGCGTCGCCACATGGAGCTCACTGGTTGGACCTGCCACGTCTCACCAGGGTGCCCGGAAGGGATCCAGGGCGCCCCGAGCTTCATATAAAAGAACGGGCAGAGGCAGAGCTTCAACAACAACTTAGAATCTGCTTTCCTACGCTCCTGCAACGCTGCGAATTTCCGACAATGCTATTCTTTTAATTTCTTCTTCTGTCGGTATAGCTTTACTTTGTTTTTCATTAGCATTCCAGTATTCGTTTGTAATAGTTATCGAATTGCTAGTGAATTGCCCATCGAAAGCACCCTCGTGTGCGGGCCTTGGAGTAGGAGTCGACACAGGCTCCAAATCAAATAAAATTGGTTCTGTGTTAGCATTTATTTTCTTTTCTGCTGCGCTTACTCTTATCGAAATTTTTGTAATCGATATTCACCCCCCCTCTATCGAAACTTCACGATCCAACAAGTGGTATCAGAGCAGGTACCGCTCTGATTTGGTGCAACCACCAATCAGACAAGGGGGTGACTTGTTTTTAATTTCTTTTCGGATTTCAGTTTTTCGTAAAGATCCAAACTGGTATTATTACCTTTTTGGAAGTTTCTTTTCGTCGTAATTTAATCTAAATTGGTGCAACACCAATTTAGTTATTTTTTTCTTCCCGCACTACTAATCCAAGACCAAGTTTTGATACCTCTCTATATTTTCTGTGTGCAGATTAAAAATGTCATAAATTGAGGGCTTCAGCACAGTGCGACCTCCCCTCTTCAATGGGGATGACTTCCCATACTGGAAGAAGCGAATGAAAGTGTATCTCAAGATAAACTTTGACCAGTGGATGAGCGTCACCAGACCCTACAAAATACCAGTAGACAGCTCCGGGAATCTACTGGATCCAGAAGATTGGACATCAAACCTAAAAAAGAAGGCATCAACAGAGAACAAGGCAATCAACACCCTATAGTGCGGAATGACTAGAAAAGAACTAAACCAGGTCGGACCACATAAGAACGCCAAAGGGCTGTGGGACAAATTGATCGAGATGCACGAAGGAACAAGCGACGCTAAGGTAACAAAGTAACACTTGCTCTTAAATAGAATTTTTAACATAAAAATGCAGGAAGGAGAAATGACTAGCCAACTCCACGCAAGAATTAAAGACATTCTCAACGGACTTCATGCAATAGGGCACCAAATGGAGAACCGGGACTTAATAAGGTATGCCCTAAACGTCTTTCCACGCAACAGCTTGTGGGCATCGATCGTAGATGCCTACAAGATATCTAAAAATTTATCTAAATTAAAATTAGATGAGCTTTTTTGTGAAGTAGAACTGCATGAGCAAACTAATGCCGGGGTCGAGAAAGGTGTAGCTTTATTCGTAGGTTCCTCAAAAGAAAAGAAGAACAAATATGAACCGGAAGAAGATTCTGACTAGAACTCGGAAGATGAAGAACACCTGGTGAACTTGGTAAGGAAGATGTTCACCAAGAGGAAAAGAAGCTTCAGCAAGAAGGACCTTCAAAAGATCAATTCTCCAACCGAATCAAGGAGCGTGACGTGCTTCGGATGCAACAAGAAGGGCCACTACAAGAACGAGTGCCCGAAATTAAAGATCAACAAACTGAAGCCGACCAAAAGGAAGGCCCTCAAAGCGACGTGGGACGACTCCTCCTCGGAAGAGTCGGAAGCATAACAGAAGCACCAGAGCCACCTCGTGCTGATGGCCCGCGAAGCAGAGTCGGAAGATGAATCGGAAGACGGGTCCGAACCCGAATCGAGCCACGAGTCCGTATTCGTTTCCGAAGGTTCCGAAGAGGTATTCTTAAAATTAAACCAGAAATTTTTTAAAATTATTTCATGCTTAAATAATAAATTAGTTAAGTTAGAAAATAAAAACAAATTGCTCCTCGAGGAAAATCAAATCCTCAAGGAACAAGTTGTAAATAATAAACTAACTCAAGATCTAACACTTGAGGAGGAGAATTCATCTTTAAAATTAGAAATTAATGATTTAAAAATTATGTTAGAAAAATTTACTACAAGATCAAAAAATTTAGAATTAATACTAAATAATTAAAAAGCATGTTATAATAAAGCCGAACTCGGATATAAGTCGAAATTAAATAAAACATTTAAATCATTAATAACCCAATTCAAACCAACGAATAAGGCCGGGTTCCGAAAGCATGTTTGACCACGCAAATAGGACCCAACCAATATTATATCCCTAAAGATAAAATATATTACATAAAATCAAATAAACCAAATCAAAAACCAGAATACAAACCTGAACCAAAAAATTTAAAATCTAAACAATTTAAAACTCAATAAAATGTAAACTATCACCAAGTAAAATATAATTATAAAAGAAATAGACATAAACCAAGAACAAAATTAAATTAAATGGTCATTAATTCAGGGGGAGGCTCCAGAATAGCTGGCACCTCCAAAACTAACCTACCCGGTAGGGTAACCCTAACCAACCTACCCGATAGGGTAATTAGGATTAGTTAAAAAGGGTTCAAGTTTAACTTGAAAAATGGTACTGGTGAAATTTTGGATGATAGTACGTTAGGAAAGCTTAGTTTATGCATGTCTAGGAAGATATGGTTTCGACATAGTGCATTTGGCTAAGTGGAACTGGCCGAAGCTACCCTTTATGGATCCTAACCAGTTTGACCAAGGTTTTGTACTAAGTCCAGTGGATAGGACTATTTGGAAAACCTCGAAGGCATGGTTACTTTAATGATGTCCGAGTGACTCACCATAGCCCAGAAGTTTATCCAGAGAACACATATTTGTTGAACCCAAAGCTAAACCTGAATCTAACACAAGTTAAAAACAAACTCTAAAATTGAATCTAATTCATCTCACAAAATTATAGGATTCCCTGATTGAAAACATAGATCGGGTGAGATGACTAAGGACATTAAAATTAAAATTAAATTAAAATTAAAATTAAATTAAAATAAAAATTAAATTAAAATTAAGATTAAATTAAAATTAAATTAAATTAAAATTAAATTGAATTAAAATTAAATTAAAAATTATGTTAAATTAAATTAAATTAAAATTTATTTTAAAAATTAAAACTTAAATTTTTTAAAAATTAAAACTTAAATATTTTTACTTAAAAATTTATTTTAAAAATTAAAACCTTTTTTTTACTTAAAAATTTATTTTAAAAATTAAAACTTATTTGTTTTTCTTAAAAATTTATTTTAAAAAATTAAAACTTAAATTTTTTTTACTTAAAAATTTATTGTAAAAATTAAAACTTAATTTTTTTTTAACTTAAAAATTTATTTTAAAATTAAAACTTATTTGTTTTACTTGAAAATTTATTTTAAAAATTAAAACTTAATTTTTTTTACTTAAAAATTTATTTTAAAAATTAAAACTTAATTTTTTTTTTAACTTAATAATTTATTTTAAAAATTAAAACTTAAATTTTTTTTAACTTAAAAATTTATCTTAAAAATTAAAACTTAAATTTTTTTTACTTAAAAATTTATTTTAAAAATTAAAACTTAAATTTTGTGTAACTTAAAAATTTATTTTAAAAATTAAAACTTAATTTTTTTTAACTTAAAAATTTATTAAAACTTTTTTTTTTTAACTTAAAAATTTATTTGAAAAATCAAAACTAATTTTTTTTAAAAAAAAATATCGGAGTCAAAAACCAAGGGCAGGCACCCCTGGTATACGGACCCGGGGCGCCAGAAGGGGATCCGGGCGCCCCGCCCCGCTTGACCTCGGGCACCCGGAATAGGTCCGTGCGCCTGGACTCCCCTATATATAGGGGGGCAGGGGCGCCCCCTACCCTTGCACCTCCTCTTCCAAGCTTTCATTCAAGCTTCTTTTAAGCTTTACTACGAAAGCATTCAACTCTCGTTCTACGGTTAATACACGGTCGCGAATCAACCGAGGTCGTCAGTTCTAAAAATATTTTAGCAATGGCTCCTCGGTAAAATTCTTGTCTTCTATTTAAAGTTTAAGAATATTATTGCATATTTGTTTTCTTTAATTAGTATAATTTTGTTATATAATTTAGGAAACGTTCTAAATCTGGTGCTAGACCCTCTACTCCCAGTGTTGATCCTAGGTTTCCCACTGATGAGCTTAGGATTAAATTTGAGTCAACCATCTACATGGCCATTAGGACCAAATGTATAGATAAAGCGTTCTTTTTACGCTCTTGCATTCCAGCCATTGAGGCCATAAACCACTATAACCTTTAGAACCTTGTTGAATGTACTAGCCCAGTAAACATAAGTCTGTGTGCAGAATTTTACAACAACCTAGTGAAAGTAGATGACTTTACCTATACTACTAGAGCAGCTAGGACTGATATCACGTTGTCCCCTATTGCCATCCGAGAGTTTTTGGAGTTACGGGAGTCTACCTGTCCCTTTCAGTGCTATCCTCCTAGGGAGCTACCCTTTGGAGATCCCTACTCGCATATCACTCTTGATACGATTTATTCGTATTTTTTTGGGGGCGAGCGAGTACCCACTGTGACCCAGTTTAGGTCAATTACCCTTCGAGCCCAGGACTATGCCCTCTATAGGGTCTTAGTCTTCTGCATTCTACCACTGAGCACTCACGACATCGCGGTGATGCGTCCATTCCACTCTTTTCTTCTCTATGCCCTGTGTCATAGGTTAGATATTGACATTAGCCTACATATCTTTTCCACCATTATCTACTCGGCCGGATACGTGACTAGTGGGCGAGTTCATATGCCCTACTGTCACATTCTGACAGCATATATGTCCTCTTTGGACATTGATGTCACCAGAGGTGACGTCCGCCACATGACCGAGTTTGACGTTGTAGGATTTAGGAACTTTTCCCTAGCTAGTATTCATATAGATGGTGCAGGTATCATGTCTTGGCAGAGGGGGGCACAACACCAGCCCGATCCAGATGCTCAGCAGGAGGAGGCAGAGCATGATGAGTTTTTTCTCGCACTATTTCCTGACGAGGCCGATCCTGCCCCAGCACCAGCTCGAGCCCCACATCCTCGTACTCTAGCCAATCGAGTATCTGGACTAGAGAGAGCCATGTCGAGCCTCCAGCAGGAGTCCTCCAAGTTTCACCGAGACATACGGCGAGAGATCTTCGATTTTCGACGAGACGTGCAACAGGAGGTCTCTGATTTACGGCGAGATGTGCGGCAGGAGATCTCCGACCTGCGACGAGACCTACGAGAGGACGATCGGACTCGTCACACTGAGATATTGGCACTGCTTCGGTCGATGGGTTCTGGACCACCTCCGTCATCGTCTCAGTAGTCATGATTATTACATAGCATTGTTATGACACTATTATAGCTTTTTGTAGTACATATTATTCTATTGATCGACATTTTCAAATCTGATTGGTTACACTCTAATTTAATAGACTAGGACTTTTCAAAATTCAAAACTGTTTTCAAAAACAATTATTTTAAAATTCTAGGTTAAATTTGTTTTCATTTGTTTTAAAAGCTTCCAACTTTTAGATTTTCAAAACAACTTTAGCCTTAGACTAGAAAAATCCCTTTAGAAATCATGTTCCTCCAGGACTAGTATTTGAGCATCTCACCAACACCCTAGGATTACCTTGCTTGTGATTGACAAACATAGAAAGGGGTGAGATGTATAGGTAAATTGCCTGGACTTAAGATGCTTATGTCAATGCATCGATATAAGTCTGGGCGTTAAATAGAAAACATACATTAATCAAGTTAAGTTATTCAGTTTAGTCAACCGCTAACTGATCACAATGAACTTAACTCGACTAACCAAGTGAAAGCTGCTATCTTCTGATAGTCAGTAAGTACCTAATTGGTTAGACAGCTACTTTAGATGTCAGGTTTAGGAGGAGGATTAAATCAACCTTAATCATACTATCTTTTCCAATATTCTTTCAATATTCAAATTGAATTTTGGTTTCAAATTTAAAGTTTTTACAAACTTAATAAGTCTTCAAACTTAGTTTTTGAAATCTTATGTTTCAAATATTTTTAACTAGCTTTTATAAAATTAAAGTTTATAAACTCAGACTTTTTTTAAAAAAACTTAGTTTCAATCAGTTTTGAAAAGTAAATATCTTTTAAAACCATGTTTTGAAATCCTTTTCAAATTTGAAAAATGTTGTTTGAAAAATCTAGTTTTGAAAACTTAGCCTTAAAATTTTTTCAAAACTTATGTTTGAAAAATCCTTCAAAATTGAAACATATTTTGAAAAATTTACATTGATCCTAAAATTTGAAACTTATACACTGATATTAGAAAATCAGCTTTTCAAACTTATGATTAGAAAATTCTCTTTTGAGTTTACAAAAGTCATTTTTGAAAATTAAACTTATAAATGCTCCCTAAATATTGGCCACTCTTTCAAAACTTAGCCATTTTTTTTCAAAAGCTAAAACTTTTACTCCCCCAAGATAAACTTAGACATCATTCCTTACATTTTTTTATGTGCTCTGTATTTTTAAATGTTTAAATTATATCCTTGTTTGATGAATGCCAAAGGGGGAGGGATAGGTGGTTAAGTTAGGTTAAGTTAGAAAAACAAAATAAAAACTAACTTAAACCTCATGCTAGAACAAAATGTTTAACTTTTTTACTCGCATATTTTTACTAACTTAATCAGGTTGTCATTCCATCAAAAAGGGGGAGATTGTTGGTGCGGTTAGCACTAACGGTCTAACTCAGGTTTTGATAAATGACAAATCGGGTTAAGTTAGGTTTTTCGTGATCTAACACTCTGACCGAGTGTGCAGACGAAGTCCATACAGGTCGACGAACTGACCGGATGTCTGGCACGAAGTCCAAGTGGGTCGACGGGCTGACCAGATGCTTGGGGAGAAGTACAGAAAGGTCGACGGGCTGACCGGATAGCTAGCGAGAAGTCCAAGCGGGTCGACGGGCGGACCGGACTCTTGGCGAGAAGTCCAGACGGGTCGAAGGGCTGACCGGACATCTAGAAGGTGAGTAAAGGTAAGTCACTGGAAGGGAGTGACTGTGAGGACGCATTCCCAGGAAGGGAACATTAGGCGTCGATCCGGCTTAGACCCATTTCAGATATCTAAGTCGAGATCGTGACTAGATTCTGGTCTCGGAAAGACGGAATCTAAGTCATACTCTTTTTTTGATAAACAATAAACTGAACTAACACTCTATTTTGCAGGTTATAAGTTATAAATTTGCCTCGGACTAACCTTGTTTTGCAGGAAAGATGCTCCCTAGAAAAAGGTGGTACGGGCGCCCGGAAGGGATCCGGGCGCCCGGAAGGGATCCGGGCGCCCGGGAGGCAAAATTTATCCAAACGCGGTGTCGCCACGTGGAGCTCACTGGTTGGACCTGCCACGTCTCACCAGGGCACCCGGAAGGAATCCAGGGCGCCCCGAGCTTCATATAAAAGAAGGGGCAGAGGTAGAGCTTCAACAACAACTTAGAATCTGTTTTCCTTCGCTCCTGCAATGCTGCGAAGTTCTGACAACGCTGTTCTTTTAATTTCAACTTCTGTCGGTATAGCATTACTTTGTTTTTCATTAGCATTCCTGTATTAGTTTGTAATAGTTATCGAATTGCTAGTGAATTTCCCATCAAAAGCACCCTCCTGTACGGGCCTTGGAGTAGGAGTCGACACAGGCTCCGAACCAAGTAAAATTGGTTCTGTGTTAGCATTGATTTTCTTTTCCGCTGCGCTTACTCTTATCGAAATTTTTGTAATCGATATTCACCCCCTCCCCCCTCTATCGAAACTTCACGATCCAACAACACCTTCATTAAACGTGCCGATGACCATACTCGTCAAGCCACTGCGGTAAATTTTTTTTGAAATCTAACTTATCTATTTTGTGTTGGTGCAGCGGGGCCGGCAAGAGGGGAGTGAATTGCGTAAAAAATAAAACTATACCCTCCTCATTTTTTCAACTCAAAAATGCAATAGCAATAATAAAGTAACTGAAATAAAGAAACAGAAATAAAACAAAGACTCAGCAGTTAACCTAGTTACAACCAAGAAGGTTGTTAATCCAGGGCGAAGAAAAGCACACTAGAAAAAGTCTCCTTTACTGAAGGTGGAAAAGTCTTTTACACTCTAATAGCTCAGAACTATTGCTAGGAATGAATACAGAGTTGATTGAACAATTGATGAATATTTCCTATCTCCAGGAGCCTTTATATATCTCCTGGAAAGTCTATCCCGAGGGTCCAATGTGCCTCTAACAAGGTTCAAGGCGCCTTTAACCAAGTCAGCGGATAAAACTTTATCCGATAGCTTAACGACCACTTTGGCTAGGTCCAAGGCGCCTCGAATAAGCATTGAAGGCACCTTCAAGCTTTGATGAAGGCACCTTGAGCTTGAATTCCAGCTCACCTTTTTCCTTCGCTTTGACTTCCGAAGCTCCGTTCTTTTGGGTGATTCCGGCCAACCGAAATAGGGCTCATCCAAACCCAATTTCTGGCCTTCTCCTCGAGCAGGATTCCGTCCCGGCTTTACGTCCCTCGAACATCGTGCACGTTCTTCTCGCCCATCGGTGTACTCTTCCGTAGTTCTCTCGTCCTTCGGATGCACCGAGCCCATCGGCTCCCTTCCCGTGTCGTCCTTCTCGCTAGCTGCGTCTTTCGCTCGACTTCCTGCGCTCCTAAGCTCCTGGACACTTAGACACAGGGATCAAATAACAACAAGACCTAACCTAAACTTGGTTGATCACATCAAAACAACCACGGGGTTCAACAATCTCCCCCTTTTTGATGTGCATCAACCCAAGTTTAAGTTAGGGTAAAAACAGACAGGTAGTAATTTAAAGAAATTACAAAACTAACATTTAAAGTCTAAGTTTGCAATTAAACTAAATTACAACAAGCATAAAATTTAGTTCTAATACTAAATGTTGAAAAGCATAAAAAAATTTAACCAAAGTTAGTTTTAATTCCCCCTAAATTTTACTTGTACCCATTTCTCCCCCTTTGATCATAGCAAAAACGGGGTACCAAATATTTCAAAATAAATTCTAAGTTAATTAAGAAGTGATTTGAAAAAGATTTTCTAAAAAGTTCTTAAGTTTTTGCAAAAAAAAATTTAAGTTAAACCAAAAAAAAATTTTAACTTTAGAAGACTTTTTAACTTACGCAAAAATAGTTCTAAAGATTTTCCAAGCAAAAAATCTAAACAAGAATATTTTCCTAAGTATGGAAAAATTTTTTTAAAGCATTATTTAATTTAAATTTTAATGCTTTAATAAGAAGTTAATTAAACATTTCATTTCAATATTTTGGCTTCCAGGTCGTGGCGAGGCACTAGGCCTTCTTAGTTATTGGAGCAACAACCACTTCCTTAGACAAAGCCTCAAAAGAAATTATCTGTTTAGTTTTTCTTTTGAAAGCCTTAATTTTAAAAAAATCAGTCTGAAACAGATTTTGGAATCCAATAAAGGTTCCTTCCTAGTAGATTACTTAAAAACTTAGGGGGTATATAGTTTCTAGGAATTTTCCTAAGTTGTCCCTGATGTTTTCCAATGTACCAATTTAATTTTCCATAAATCATTAGTTTCGATTTTGGAAATCTATTTAAGCATGCATTATTTTTCAATTTTTAATTCTTCATTTTTTGATTTTAGATTGTCGTACATCTCAAGTGGACATGCCTTTGCTAATTTCATTTTTAATTCAGTATTTTCTTTTTTTAATTTTGCTAGATCTTTCGTAAGCAATTTGATGAATTTAAAGGACTGAGTAGGAGTGAGATCACGTACCTTACTTACCTTAAGCGGTGATGCTCCCCCTTCGTCGCAGCTTTCTTCTTCTTTGATGTTCCTCCCCCTTCATCTATGCTCTTCTCTAAACTTGAGTCATCTTTGAAGAGATGGTTGGCCATCAGTGCTAATCCTGAGAAGGCTTCTTCTTCTGATTCGGAGGATGAAGAATCATCCCAAGTGGCCTTCAGATTCTTGTGTGTAGAGGACGTCGGTCTTTGAGGCTTCTCCTTGTGCCTTTTCTTCAACTTGGGGCAGTTATCCTTGATGTGCCCTTCCTCGTTGCAGTTGTAGCATCAGACTGTCCTTCTGTTCCGTTGATGTTTCCTCAACTGCGATTTAAACTTATTAGTTTTAACGAACTTATTTAATTTTCTTACCAGAAGAGCCGCTTTAATTTCGTCGATCGACACTTCAGAGTCAGGATCGTCCTTTTCGGCTTGTAGGGCAATGTTGAGGTTCAACTTTTCTACTTGTTTAGGCTCTGCAAGTCTAGACTCATGAAGTTCGAAGGTAGAAAATAAACTTTCTAAACTACTTACCTCAAAGTCCATAGAGATGTAGTAAGCATCTACTAAGGACACCTACTCTGGAGTTCTTGGGAAGGCATTTAGTGTATACCGGATGGAATCTCAGTTTGTTATCATTTCACCGAGATTTGTCAGTTGCGTTATCAGCTCTTTGATCCTTGCTTGGAGTTGCGCAACCTTCTCACTGTTGTTCATCCAGAGATTTGTTAGTTGTGTCCGGAGGACGTTGCGCCTTACTAGCTTCACTTCTGAGGTGCCCTCGTGGAGCTCCAGGAATTTATCCCAAAGGTCTTTGGTGGAGTTGTAGCTTCCGATCCAACTTACCTCCTGGGGCGGCAGAACACTGAGCAGGAGAAATTTGGCCTTTCCGTTGGCCACGCAATCGACCTGCTCCTTCTTCATCCAGTTGCACTCTTCTTTGTCTTTTGGTGCTTCATATCCATACTTCATTATTAAAAGTATATCAAATTCAGTTTTAAAAAATACGTCTATTTTTCGCTTCCATGTGGCGAAGTCTCCGTCAAACTTCGGGGGATGAATGTTCGCGCCAGCCATTGTCTCAATCTTTGTGCTTCAGTTGGCGATTAGTCCTTCTGAGGCTATTGGGCTCTGATACCACTTGTTGATGCAGCAGGGTCGGCAAGAGGGGGGTGAATTGCCTGAAAATAAAACTATACCCTCCTTATGCTTTCAACTCAAAAATGCAATAGAAATAATAAAGTACCTGAAATAAAGAAATCAGAATAAAACAGAGACTCAACAGTTAACCTGGTTACAACCAAGAAGGTTGTTAATCCAGGGCTAAGAAAATCACACTAGAAAAAGTCTCCTTTACTGAAGGCAGAGAAGCCTTTTACACTCTAACAGCTCAGAACTATTGCTAGGAATGAATACAGAGTTGATTGAACAATTGATGAATATTTCCTAGCTCCAGGGGCCTTTATATAGCTCCTGGAAAGTCTATCCCGAGGGTCCAAGGCGCCTCCAACAAGGTTCAAGGCGCCTCTAACCAAGTCAGCGGATAAAACTTTATCCGATAGCTCAACGACCACTTTGGCCAAGTCCTAGGTGCCTCCAACAAGCATTGAAGGTGCCTTCAAGATGAAGGTGCCTTCAAGCTTTGATGAAGGCACCTTGAGCTTGAATTCCAGCTCACCTTTTTCCTTCGTTTTGACTTCCGAAGCTCCTTTCTTTTGGGTGTTTTCGACCAACCAAAATAGGTCTCACCCAAACCCAATTTTCAGCCTTCTCCTTGAGCAGGCTTCCATCCCGTCTTTACATCCCTCAAACATCGCGCACGTTCTTCTCGCCCACCGTTGTACTCTTCCGCAGCTCTCTCATCCTTCGGACGCACCTAGTCCGTCGGCTCCCTTTCCGTGCCTTCCTTCTCGCTAGCTGCATCTTCTGCTCAACTTCCTGCGCTCCCAAGCTCCTGCACACTTAGACACAGGGATCAAATAACAACAGGACCTAACCTAAACTTGGTTGATCACATCAAAACAACCACGGGGTTCAACATTTTGTATTTTCCAAATGTAATGTTACTACTATTTCTTCCAACTATATGCTTCAAGTCTACATTTGGGCAAGCTGGTTGTCGATCTGGAGAGAAATAACCAAACTTTGCACAACAAGGTAGAAGAATTACAAGCTTCCTCTAACCTCCTCAACAATGAACTCCTCCAACTAAGGGATTGGGTGAAATCAGAAGCTGAGTTTACTGCCAATTTAGAAAAGACTCTACATGACACCCGCCAAATATTGCAATCTAATGAAGAAGAAAGAAGGAACTTGGAATTACAGATAGAGGGGCTTAATTCCACACTTAGTATGGAAAATGATTTGGAAGATAAATCCCTCTCAAATGTTACTCACAAGACTTCTTTACTAAACCAGCTGGAACAATCACATGGTTCATGATCTTATGATTTAGCTCCAGAGTTAGCTTCCAAGGACTTCGCCTTGCTCCAACAACAAGAAAAATTATGAGCCCAAGATCTACAAAAAGCTCGTTCCTAAAAGAACTAGAGGATGCTAAGGCAAGGAAGACTACTTTACAAGGGGAGAGAGATAACCTGTAATCTGAATTGCAAGCATAAAAAACAGGTGAGGAAGAACGATGGCACATCAGACGTAAAGCCTATTAACTTCCCCTGAATTTGGTGAGGAGTATGCTAGGCACATTATAGGAACTCTTACTCATTCAGTTAATGGATTAATCCAACAACTGAAAGAGGCGGGTTATTTATCTGAAGTCCCTCCTCCGTTGTTAATAGATTGTCGACGACTCAACCAAGAACTCCCAAATGACCTCTTGAGAGAATTTGAGTAAACTTAGGGTTTTGTACTTGCATTTGACAACAATTTCTAACTAATGTATATCATTCAGTGTTTATGAAATGTTAATGAAAATTAATACTTACTTGCTTTCCCTTGTGTGATTCACTTTTCTTCAGAACCACCCAAGTGTTTGTATAAATGACTTTTTCCAATATGTTGACCATATGTAGAGAAATCCCATGAAAAGATTATAACCAAAGGAAGTAGATCCCTTAGTTATCTTATGAATAATATGTGATGATGAATGAAATTATTTCCTGATGTTCTTTAGGTTCGTATGATAAGATAAATATCTTGTCCAGCTATGAGTTACTCCTGACTTGCTTGAATTTATATATCCAAGTGAAATTAAATACATGTTGTATAAATGTTCCTTCAGATTTTCCCATCTGAATAGAAAATCGGTCGGGTGTGCTCGCCCGAGCGAAATATATGCTGTTTAAATGTTCCTTCAAATTTTCCCGTCCGAATAGAAAATTGGTTGGGTGTGCTCGCTCGAGCGAAATATATGCTATATAAATGTTCCTTCGGATTTTCCCGTCCGAATAGAAAATCGGTCGGGTATGTTCGCTCAAGCGAAATATATGTTGTATAAATATTCCTTCAGATTTTCCCGTCTGAATAGAAAACTTGTCGGGTATGCTCACCCGAGCAAAATATATACTATATAAATATTCCTTCAGGTTTTCCCATTTGAATAGAAAACCGGTCGGGTATGCTCGCCCGAGCGAAATGTTGGTGCAGTGAGCACCAGATGATCGAACCTGAGTTTTGATTATGGCAAAGGGCTCAAAGTTAAGTGGTGGTGTTATCTAACAAAGTTCATGGAGCTTGCAGGAAAGTCCTAAGTGATACTTAGGCAAAAGTCCTAGCTGCGGTTAGGCAGGTAAAAACCCTAGGGGGTGGTAACCCTAGGTCATAGGGGGTGGTAACCCTATGCGGGAAGTCTTGGCAGGTCGATGGTTTCAGGCAAAAGTCCTAGGGGGTGGTAACCCTAGGTGAAAAGTCCTGGTGTCGCGAACCAGGTGAAAGTCTGGACTAGCCGGGAAGCGGATGTCCAGCAGAAAGTCCGAAAGCGTCGAGTGCCGAGCAAAAGTCCAGTCGATCTGGAGGATCGTACTGGCAACAGGTAAATCTCCTGAGTGGAGTAGGTGAGGACGCGTTCCCCGTAGAGGGAACAGTAGGCGTCGGGTCGACCTAGGGTTTCCGGCAGGAAATCCGAAGTCAGACCCGGACAGTCCGGAGACTGTCATAATTTCATATTCATACTATTATTTTGTGTTAACTTTGTGTTGCAGGTATTTTTGGATTAACATACTTGCAGGTACCAAAAACACAAAGAAGAACTCGGATGAACAGTGTCCGAGGCGCCTCCATGGAGCTTGGAGGCGCCTCGGGTGCGAGCCAGGAAAAGGCCAGCGCAGCAGACTGGAGGCGCCTTGAATGGAGTTCAAGGCGCCTTGGACCGGAGGTTGAAGGCGCCTTGGATAGGCTGAAGGCGCCTTAAACCAGATAGAGTTCGACCAGGTACGTGCTGATCCACGCGGGTGACTCGGCTCGTTGAAGGCGCCTTGGTGAACAGTATAAGGCGCCTTGAACCCCCTTTATAAGGGATCTCGACCAGCAGCTTCAGAACATCTTCTTCCAAGTGATTCAAGTGCTACGTGCTGCTCCAAACGACGTTCCGAAGTGCTGCTACTTGTGCCCGACGACCAGGAGCTCCGAATCTTCATTTCTTTGTCGTTGGTATAATTATTTACTGTCGTTTATTGTACTTCAACTTGTAATCGTTTATCGAACTTATAATTGTTGCCCACCGGAAGCGATCAAGGATCGCGGGCCTTCGAGTAGGAGTCGCCTTAGGCTCCGAACGAAGTAAACGACCGTGTCTCTGTGTTTGTGTTTATTTACATTTTCCGCTGCGTATTCTACTCGAGTGTTTTCCGAAAAACGAAATAGCCGCGAGCGCTATTCACCCTCTAGCGCGGTTTCGATCCAACAATTGGTATCAGAGCGGGGTCGCTTCGAATAGGTGAAACCACCATTCAAGCATTTCTTTTGTGGCTTTGTCGTGTTTATAGGGTAAAAATAAAACCTTACGCCTTTCGTTTTTTTTTTCCCTCCAAAATTATTTTCGAAAAAAATACATTTTCATCCTTTCACGATTTATTAGTATTGATAAAATATTGAATTTGACAAAATTTGAAATAATATTTTTAAATATTTTTTTAATAATATTTTATTATTATTTTATTATTTTTTCTTGAAACTCGTAAATTTCTTTTTCTATCCTTCTACCACACTACTAATCCAGGATTAAGTCCTGGGACAAGTTTTTTGCTCATTTTTTCGTGCAAGATTCAATGGCTCTCCAAGAAGGCTATAGCACCACTCGACCACCGCTCTTCTCCGGCGAAGACTTCGGCTACTGGAAAGGCCGAATGGAGTCGTACCTACAAACCGAGTTCGATGTCTGGATGATCACCAAGACCGGGCTCGAAATACCAACTGACGACGCCGGCATGCCACTACCGTTCGAGAAGTGGGACGCGAACCTTATCAAAAGGGTAGAAGCAAATGCAAAAGCAACGTATACACTTCAGTGCGGCTTAACGAATAAGGAGCTGAATCGCGCCGGCCCATTCTCAAGCGCCAGGGAGCTGTGGGAGAATCTGATTCAGTTACACGAAGGTACCCAAGTAAGTAAGCATAATTTAATAGACGATTTATTTGAATTAGATGAACAGTATGATACTACTTCGGTCGAGGAAGGTATTACATTGGTTGCAGGTACAAGCAAGACAGAGGAAGCTAGAAAGAAAAAGACGAAGAAAGTGCTAAAGGCAACATGGTTCGAGTCATCAGACGAATCTGAATCCGATGAAGAAGAACAAGCAAGCCTCCTCGCTCTACCAGTACTAGCGAACATTATCGACACCGAGTCCGAGTTCGAGTCCGACTTAGAGACCGAGAGCGAATCAGACACCGAGTCCAAATGAAGCCACAGATCCGTATCCGTTTCAGAAGGACCCAAAACCACTGTAAGTGCTTTAATGTCTAGTATTAACTTAGATGACTCGCAAAATTTAATTCTATACTTGCTTAAGAAGTTGGCTAAATCCAACGTCCGGGTTAAGTCGCTCCAAAAGGAGGTAACAACACTTAAGGAAGCGACTGACTCGAGTTCTTTAACTAAGTCAGTTCAAATTGGAAGTTCAACTCAAGTCCAACAACTTGAGGAAGAAAATTCCAATCTGAAAGCTCAAATTAGAGAACTCAAGAACACGTTGGAACGGTTCACCTTGGGTTCCAAGAATCTGGATCTGATTCTTGGAAAACAGCGAGCCGTTTACAACAAAGTCGGACTTGGATTTAAGACCAAAACGAAATACAAATCGTACTTATCGCTAGTTAATAGAAATAATAGAAAAATTGTCCAAGCATGGGTGCCAAAATCCAACTTGGTTAATCAAGTTGGAACTGGTCACTATTGGGTCCCCAAAGATCAAGTCTATTATCTTGATGGACCATATCGAGGCTATGATCCAGGGGGAGCTAATAGAAAAACAATATTAAGAACATAATTCAAATTAAAATTCAATTAAAAATTTGAAATCAAATTCGAAATTCTAAATTCAAAATTCTAAATCAAAAATTCAAAATGCTAAATCAAATTCGAAATTCTAAATTCAAAATTCTAAATAAAAAATTCAAATTTAATTTAAATTCGAAATTCTAAATTCAAAATTCTAAATCAAAAATTCAAAATGCTAAATCAAATTCGAAATTCTAAATTCAAAATTCAAATTTAATTTAAATTCGAAATTCTAAATTCAAAATTCTAAATCAAAAATTCAAAATGCTAAATCAAATTCGAAATTCTAAATCAAAAATTCAAATTCAAAATTCAAATTTAATTTAAATTCGAAATTCTAAATCAAAAATTCTAAATTCTAAATTCAAAATTCTAAATTCAAAAATAGATGGTGGATCCAAACTAGCTGGCACCTCCAACTGAACTACCCGACAGGGTAACTGAACCTAATTTACCCGAAATGGGTAAAACAAGAGTAGATTACCCGGCAGGGTAATTAAGGATAGTTTAAAAAGGGATAAGTTTAACTTGAACCACAGTACTGGTCAAGTTTTTGGATGATAGTACGTTAGGGAAGCTTGGGCATCGCATGTCTAGGAAGATATGGCTTCGACCTGGTGCATTTGGCCAAGTGGAACTGACCGAAGCTACCCTTAAATGGATCCTAACTAGTTAGACCAAGGTTTAGTATTAAGTTCAGTGGGTAGGACTATTTGGAAACTTCGAAGGCATGGTTACTTTAATGAGTTCCTTGTGACTCACCATATCTCAGAAGTTTATCCAAAGAATGCTTACTTGTTGAACCCAAAGCTAAACCTGAATCTAACACAAAGTTAAACCTTACACCAAAATTCAACCATAATTCATCTCACAACAATTATAGGGTTCCCTGATTGACAATTTAGATCGAGTGAGATGACTAAGGAATTAAAAGTTCAAATTCAAAATTAAATTCGTAATTAATATCATGTTTTTTAATGAAATCAATTTAAAATTTATTTGAAAAATCTTTCAAAATCATTTTTAAAATATTTCAAAATCATTTTTAAAATATTTTCAAAATTATTTTAAAAAATATTTTAAACTTAATTTCAAAATCATTTTCAAAATCTTTTCAAAATTATTTAAAAATCTTTTCAAAATTAATTTCAAAATTATTTAACAATCATTTTCAAAATCTTTTCAAAATTATTTAAAAATCTTTTCAAAATTAATTTTCAAAATCAATTTCAAAATTATTTAAAAAATCTTTTCAAAATTCATTTTCAAAATTATTTAAAAATCTTTTCAAAATTAATTTCAAAATTATTTAAAAATCTTTTCAAAATCAATTTCAAAATTATTTAAAAATCATTTCAAAAATCTTTTGAAAATCAATTTCAAAATTATTTAAAAATCATTTCAAAAATCTTTTGAAAATCAATTTCAAAATTATTTAAAAATCATTTCAAAAATCTTTTGAAAATCAATTTCAAAATTATTTAAAAATCATTTAAAAATCTTTTGAAAATCAATTTCAAAATTATTTAAAAATCATTTCAAAAATCTTTTGAAAATCAATTTCAAAATTATTTAAAAATCATTTCAAAAATCTTTTGAAAATCAATTTCAAAATTATTTAAAAATCATTTCAAAAATATTTTAAAACTTAATTTCAAAATCATTTCAAAAATCTTTTTAAAATCAATTTCAAAATTATTTAAAAATCAATATTAAAATTATTTAAAAATCATTTCAAAAATATTTTAAAACTTAATTTCAAAATCATTTCAAAAATCTTTTGAAAATCAATTTCAAAATTATTTAAAAATCAATATCAAAATTATTTAAAAATCATTTCAAAAATCTTTTGAAAATCAATTTCAAAATTATTTAAAAATCATTTCAAAAATCTTTTGAAAATCAATTTCAAAATTATTTAAAAATCATTTCAAAAATCTTTTGAAAATCAATTTCAAAATTATTTAAAAATCATTTCAAAAATATTTTAAAACTTAATTTCAAAATCATTTCAAAAATCTTTTGAAAATCAATTTCAAAATTATTTAAAAATCAATATCAAAATTATTTAAAAATCATTTCAAAAATATTTTAAAACTTAATTTCAAAATCATTTCAAAAATCTTTTGAAAATCAATTTCAAAATTATTTAAAAATCAATATCAAAATTATTTAAAAATCATTTCAAAAATCTTTTGAAAATCAATTTCAAAATTATTTAAAAATCATTTCAAAAATATTTTAAAACTTAATTTCAAAATCATTTCAAAAATCTTTTGAAAATCAATTTCAAAATTATTTAAAAATCAATATCAAAATTATTTAAAAATCATTTCAAAATCTTTTAAAACTTAATTTCAAAATCATTTCAAAAATCTTTTAAAACTTAATTTAAAAATCATTTCAAAAATCTTTTGAAAATCAATTTCAAAATTATTTAAAAATCATTTCAAAAATCTTTTGAAAATCAATTTCAAAATTATTTAAAAATCATTTCAAAATCTTTTAAAACTTAATTTCAAAATCATTTCAAAAATCTTTTAAAACTTAATTTAAAAATCATTTCAAAAATCTTTTGAAAATCAATTTCAAAATTATTTAAAATATCATTTCAAAAATCTTTTGAAAATCAATTTCAAAATTATTTAAAATATCATTTCAAAAATCTTTTGAAAATCAATTTCAAAATTAGTTAAAAATCATTTCAAAATCTTTTAAAACTTAATTTCAAAATCATTTCAAAAATCTTTTAAAACTTAATTTCAAAATCATTTCAAATCTTTTAAAACTTAATTTAAAAATCATTTCAAAAATCTTTTGAAAATCAATTTCAAAATTATTTAAAATATCATTTCAAAAATCTTTTGAAAATCAATTTCAAAATTAGTTAAAAATCATTTCAAAATCTTTTAAAACTTAATTTCAAAATCATTTCAAAAATCTTTTAAAACTTAATTTCAAAATCATTTCAAATCTTTTAAAACTTAATTTAAAAATCATTTCAAAAATCTTTTGAAAATCAATTTCAAAATTATTTAAAAATCATTGCAAAAATCTTTTAAAACTTAATTTCAAAATCATTTCAAAAATCTTTTGAAAATCAATTTCAAAATTATTTAAAAATCATTTCAAAAATCTTTGAAAAACTTATATAAAAATGCTTTGAAAAATCTTTTAAAAAACTTATTTAAAAATCCTTTAAAAATTTATTTCAAAAATATTTTGAAAAGTCTTTTCAAAATCTTTTAAAATTATTTCAATTACTGTCAAAATATTAATTTAAAAGGATTTAAAAATATTTAATTATCAAATTCTGATTGCTAAAGTTAACTCTAATTTATTTTCAATAAATTCTCAAAAGTTTAGCATTTTCTCATTTGGAACTTAAATTTTCAATATTTTCAAATAATCTCATCTCAAACTCATTAATAAGCTGCACATGTTTGATAATCTAGAATGGATGAGCTGAAATTAGGATAATATAAAGTTCTTCTTATGCTTGTACTCTAAGACCCTAAGAATTTAATTTGGCATTAATTAAGGGGGAATGAACAGAGTCATGCTAGTACCTTAACGCTAAACAAATTCCTTTAGGGCTCTGATACCCAATCAAGTTAAATAATTTAATTTGATTCATGCTTGGACACCTAAACTCAAAGAAGTTATTAAGGCATTAACTTAAAATTTAAATTATCTATGCAACAATTCTTTTCAAACACCTTATGAATTGAGCTAAGTACTTCACCTAAATTTTTTTAAGTCTGAGTACTTAACTATGCTACCCTTTAGGGGGAGCTTAAATTAACTAGACTATTTCTCTCTTCTTAATTCTTTTTGATTTATGTCAAAGGGGGAGAGAAAAGTCAAAGTTAAGAAATCAAGAATGAAAGGGGGAGCATAAACTTTAAATTTTATTTATGCATTGATGCTTCTGGTTAACTTTCATTATTTATTCCTTTATTTAAAAGTTATGTTTTACTTAACTTTGAACCAAGATTGTCATAATCAAAAAGGGGGAGATTGTTGGTGCAGTGAGCACCAGATGATCGAACCTGAGTTTTGATTATGGCAAAGGGCTCAAAGTTAAGTGGTGGTGTTATCTAACAAAGTTCATGGAGCTTGCAGGAAAGTCCTAAGTGATACTTAGGCAAAAGTCCTAGCTGCGGTTAGGCAGGTAAAAACCCTAGGGGGTGGTAACCCTAGGTCATAGGGGGTGGTAACCCTATGCGGAAAGTCTTGGCAGGTCGATGGCTTCAGGCAAAAGTCCTAGGGGGTGGTAACCCTAGGTGAAAAGTCCTGGTGTCGCGAACCAGGTGAAAGTCTGGACTAGCCGGGAAGCGGATGTCCAGCAGAAAGTCCGGGAGCATCGAGTGCCGAGCAAAAGTCCAGTCGATCTGGAGGATCGTACTGGCAACAGGTAAATCTCCTGAGTGGAGTAGGTGAGGACGCGTTCCCCGTAGAGGGAACAGTAGGCGTCGGGTCGACCTAGGGTTTCCGGCAGGAAATCCGAAGTCAGACCCGGACAGTCCGGAGACTGTCATAATTTCATATTCATACTATTATTTTGTGTTAACTTTGTGTTGCAGGTATTTTTGGATTAACATACTTGCAGGTACCAAAAACACAAAGAAGAACTCGGATGAACAGTGTCCGAGGCGCCTCCATGGAGCTTGGAGGCGCCTCGGGTGCGAGCCAGGAAAAGGCCAGCGCAGCAGACTGGAGGCGCCTTGAATGGAGTTCAAGGCGCCTTGGACCGGAGGTTGAAGGCGCCTTGGATAGGCTGAAGGCGCCTTAAACCAGATAGAGTTCGACCAGGTCCGTGCTGATCCACGCGGGTGACTCGGCTCGTTCAAGGCGCCTTGGTGAACAGTATAAGGCGCCTTGAACCCCCTTTATAAGGGGTCTCGACCAGCAGCTTCAAACATCTTCTTCCAAGTGATTCAAGTGCTACGTGCTGCTCCAAACGACGTTCCGAAGTGCTGCTACTTGTGCCCGACGACCAGGAGCTCCGAATCTTCATTTCTTTGTCGTTGGTATAATTATTTACTGTCGTTTATTGTACTTCAACTTGTAATCGTTTATCGAACTTATAGTTGTTGCCCACCGGAAGCGATCAAGGATCGCGGGCCTTCGAGTAGGAGTCGCCTTAGGCTCCGAACGAAGTAAACGACCGTGTCTCTGTGTTTGTGTTTATTTACATTTTCCGCTGCGTATTCTACTCGAGTGTTTTCCGAAAAATGAAATAGTCGCGAGCGCTATTCACCCCCCCCCCCCTCTAGCGCGGTTTCGATCCAACACGAAATATATGCTCAAGTACTATTAATGTTCAAACTCATGAATAGAAAACCGGTCGGGTATGCCACACCAAAGAAAAGAGAGGAGCTAAGAGAGATCAATTCAATCACTATAAGGCAACCTCTATCTCTCTTTTATAATCCTTGGTCATGGCAAAAAAATTTTTTAATAACAATTAAAATCTCTCTCTTTTAAATTACCTATTGTACATGGCAACAAAAGGAAAGTTTTAAAATTAATCTCTCTTTTAAAACATGTAGACAACTACAAAAAAGGAAAGATTAATTAAAACTTCTCTTTTTAAATCATGGTTACAAAAAAGGAAAGTTTTATCAAAAATTAAAATATCTCTTTTAAACATTATAAATAACTACAAATAAGGAAAGATTTTAACTAAATTAAAATCTCTCTTTAATCTTTTGTAGATAGCTATAAAAGGAAAGATTTTAAAATTTTAAAACTCTCTTTTAAAACCATGAGGATGTCTATAAAAGGAAAATTAAAATCTTTCTTTTAACCATTGTAGATAACTACAAAAAAGGAAAGATTTTAACAAAATAAAATCTCTCTTTAAACCATTGTAGATAACTACAAAAAAGGAAAGATTTTAACAAAATAAAATCTCTCTTTTAACCATTGTAGATAACTAGAAATAAGGAAAGATTTTAACAAAATATGGTTTTAAAAACAAAACTTGCTTTTCCTTTTCTAGTGGCCGACCCCTAGCTTGGGCACCAAGCTTGGCCGACCACCTCTTGGCTTCCAAGCCCATGCTTGGCCGTCCCCCTTTCACCAAGCAAGGATGTGGCCGACCCTTTCACCAAGCAAGAAGTGGGTCATATGGATACAAGGATTTATAGAGGCTATAACAGGGACCGAGAGGAGAAATTGGTTTTGGTCTCCTGATGAGCTTGAGCTTCCTGTGTTCGCCCCGAACACCCAACTCAAGTTCATCAATAATAACTCATACCACTAAAGAGTTATTATTGAACTACCACACAAATCCCAAATTACATTATGGGGTCCTTCATATTATGAGTGCATTAATCTCCCTGTGTTTAAGATATCGAATATCCACTAATTAAATGAGTTACTGACAACTTATTTAATTAATATCTAGCTCCAAGAGTAGTACCACTCAACTTCATCATCATGCCGGACTAAGTCCACTTGCAGGGTTTTACATGATAATCCTTATGAGCTAATCAAGGGGGCATCATCAACCTAGATACTAGGACAGTTTCCTTCTATAATTAACAACACACCATATAAATAATATTATTTTCTAACTTATCGGGCCTATTGATTTAACGAACTAAATCTCACCCATTGATAAATCAAAGAAATAAACACTAAATATACGTGTTTGTTATTATATCGGGATTAAGAGTATGCACATCCATAATATCAGAGGTTTTGTTCTTTATGTAGTCAGTATAAAAAGAAACAACTGTTGGAGTGTATACTGAAAGCCTAAGCTTTTGTAAACATTTGTTTTGAATAAAGAATCACATTTGGTCAAATTATCTACATTTGTTTGTAGTTGTTCAATTAATTTATATTGTAGATAACATAGTATGTGGTGTCACATGCAGAAGATAATGTTATCAGTACCTTATAAATTATAAACAGTTGCTCACGACCAAAATGGAAAGGAACAAACCATTAGAAGGTCGTAGTGTAATTAGGTATTAGTTTATCTTGACTATATAATTAGACTAGTACACTCAGAGTGTATTGAGTAGGACCATTTGAGGTCGTTTCTTTTATACTGACTTTATAAAGGAACAAAGACCTCAGTTATTATGGAAGTGTGTGCTCTTAATCGTAATATAATAACAAGCACATATATTTAATATTTATTTCTTTAATTTATCAATGGGTGAGATTTAGTTCGATGAATCAATAAGCCCGATAAGTTGGGAAATGATATCACTTATAGTGTGTGTTGTTGATTATAGAAGGAAACTGTGTCCTAAAGATACTAGGTTGATAATGTCCCCAAGAGGAGCTCATAAGGATTGTCATGTTAAACCCTGCAGGTGGACTTAGTTCGACATGACGATAAGGTTAAGTGGTACTACTCTTGGACTAAGATATTAATTAAATGAGTTGTCAGTAACTCACTTAATTAGTGGACATTCGATATCATAAACACAGGGAGACTAACACACTCATAATAAGAAGGAGCCCAAAAATGTAATTTGGGATTGGTGCGGTAGTTCAATAATAGTTCTCTAGTGGAATGAATTATTATTGATAAAATTAAGTTGTGTGTTCGGGGCGAACACGGGATGCTTAATTTTATCGAGAGACCAAAACCAATTCCTCCTCTCAGTCCCTATCGTAGCCTCTTATTTATAGAGTACTATACCCACTTATACCCACCTTCTATACCCACCTAAAGGTGGTCGGCCAAGCTAGCTTGGAATCAAGCTAGGGCTGGCCTAAGCATGGTTTAGGGTGGCCGGCCCTAGCTTGAACCCAAGCTAGAGGGGGCCGGCCATAATTAAATTAAAAAAGAATTTTAATTTTAATTTTTATTATGTGGAAGATATAATTTATTAAAGAGAATTAAAATTAAAATATCTCTATTAAAAGGATCTACAAAAGATTAAACAAAGAGATTAGATCTCTTTCCTTATTTGTAGATTGGAAAGATATTTTATTTTCTCTTTAAAAATTATTCACATGTTGAAAAATTAAAATTATAGAAATTTCTTTTTATCAACCATGAAGGGATTTGTGAAGAGAAATTTTATTTTTTAAAATTTCCGGAAACAAATTAGGAAGTTTTAATTTGTTGATTGAAACTTGTCTAATTTGTCTCTCTATGATGTGGCCGGCCATTAAGAGTTTAATTGGGAAATTTTATTTTATTTTTCTCAATTAAATCATGTCAAGGAAATTAAGGAAATTTTATTGTAATTAAATTTCCTAATTTACCAAGGCTAAGGAATATAAAAGAAGGGGTGGAGGTGCCTTCATTGTTAACAACCTCTATTATTTTTCCTCCCTCTCTTATTCCTTGGTGTGGTCGGCCAACATCCTCTCCCTCTCTTCCTCTTTGTGGTGGCCAAAACATCCCTCTTGCTTGGAGCTCTTGTGGTGGCCGGATACTACTTGTAGAAGAAGAAGAAGAAGAAGGAGAGAAAGCTTGCATCCCTTGGAGCTTGGTTGATGTTTTTCTTCTTCCTTGGTGAAGCTCTCTTGTGTTGGCCGAACCTAGCTAGGAGGAGAAGAAGGTTCATTGGTGGTTTCTCATCTCGGAAGATCGTTGCCCACACAACGTCCAAGGTTAGAAGAGGAATACGGTAGAAGATCAAGAGGTTTTTCTAAAGGTATAACTAGTAATTTTTCTTTCTGCATCATACTAGTTATTTTTGGAAATAATACCAAATACAAGAGGCTTACGATTCTAGTATTTCGAATATGTTTTTTCGTTGTTGTGTTCTTTTGATTTATTTTTCCTTGTGATTTGATTGTTCTTTTCGGTTAACCTAAAGTTATTTTAGGAAATTAAATATTAGCTTTCCATAAAAGGTTTTGTCTAGTCGGTGGTGGTTGCTCCCATATCCAAGAAGGTCATGTGCCTCGCCACGTCAGTACTGAGAACCAATTATGGAAATTGATATTTAATGGAATTAATAACTTAAGGTGATTTGGATCGAACGTGTTAAGTTTTGCAGGAGATCCAAGTCTAAACCTAAAAGAACAAATAGATTAAGTTTAGGATCAAACGTGTTAAGTTCCGCAGGCGATCCAAAATTTAATTTAAAAGAACACATGGTAGCTGGGAAAAGGTTCAGACCTTTGTACAAAATTTTTGTACAGTGGAACCTCTAGGTTTTCCGAGTAGCAACCAACAATTGGTATTAGAGCTAGGGTTTTACCTCTGTGTATTTGGTATTAGTTTAATTATGCACATGTCATACATAATTTAGGCAGGATAATAGTAGGATGTGCTAACTTTGTGGATGCAGGATCCAACTATTATGGCTTATAGTTTTATGTGTATGATTGGACCCTTGGACATGTCAAGGGCATTTATATGTGTGTGCATGATTGTATTATAAAATACAGCAGGAGCTGTATTTAGTTTTATTAGGATTTTATTTTTGATCTAGATAAATGTACATTCCTTTTATGGAATATAGGATCAAAATTGTAAAATTCGATTTATGTCGCGGATCGAATCTTGCAAAGCGTGGAACCTTCTGAGGACCAGAGGCGCAGCGGAACAAGGAGCAAGATGGATGCGACAGCTAGACCCGGTGGCGGTGGCCAAATATGGCAGTAGCTTGGGATGACAACACACGGAGGACAACCATAGATAAAAGCCATAATAGTTGAAAATTAGATTTTCTATTTATTGCTTTTATATTGTGCTGTGTGTGTATGTTAGTATACATGTTTAGTAGGCTAGGATAGTTAAAATTCCTCATTTATAAATAACTAAGTGGAGAGGGATTTTTAAGTAAAACCCATGGTCTCCATTACTGATTTGTAAGTGATGCAAACAAGCTTGCGTGTTGGCTCTGAGTGCCTTCCTCCATATCGGATGAGCTTGTTTGTGGATCACTAGAACAAACTTCCATTTGGGATGACTATAGGAAGTTAATCAAGAGCGTGTGATCTTCCCCATCGGAAGGGGCACAATCTTATTAATGGACTTAGTGTCAAGTAATGGTATACACTTAGGCACAACTAATAGTATCCTCCCCATCGGAGTCACTGCTATTATTTGTGTGACTAAAGGATACCAACTATTAATTTTATTTGTCAAAAAGTTAGGTTGACAAGATAATAAAATTAATGGGTTAAAACCCTCCTTTTACAAATGTTGAATTTGTATACGTCCACACTATCGTGTCATACAAAATTCATGGTGCTTTGAGGTGTTGCTTAATTTAAAATAGTATTGTTTGAGGAATCAATATTATTCTAAATTTAGAGTTCTGACCAAAAGTTATTTGTGATTCTTAGGATGACTTTCAACCCACTGTCCATCATACTTCAACAAAATAGACTTACTGGACCTAATTACATAGATTGGAAAAGGAACTTGGACATTGTCCTTACTGCTGAAAGCTATAAATTTGTACTGACTGAGTCTTGTCCTGAAGCACCTACTGGTGAATCTACCCAAGAGGAGATTGAATATCATAGGAAATGGGTAAAAGCAGATGAGATTGCGCAGTGTTATATTTTGTCTTCAATGTCAAATGTATTGCAACATCAGCATCAAGATTTACCAACAACCTATGATATTATGAACAATCTCAAGGAACTCTTTGGTCATCAGGATAGGGCTTCTAGACAAGAAGCCATGAGAAAGATAATGACAGCCACCATGCAAGAGGGTACTCCTGTGAGGGATCATATCCTAAAGATGATGGCTTATCTGAACGAGATACAGATCCTTGGAGGAGAAATTGATGGGGAAACCCAGATCGATATGATCCTCCAAACACTACCTAGAAGTTTTGAGCAATTCCGCCTGAATTACAATATGAACAAAAGGGTATATTCATTGGCGGAACTACTGACAGAACTTCAGGCAGCAGAAGGATTGTTTCATCACAACTCTCATATTCACTATGTTGAAAATGGTTCTACTTCTAAGCCGAAAGGAAAGAAGAAGAAGAAACAAGTTGGTTCAGCAAAGAAAGTGAATAAATCTCAGAGTACAGGACCTAAAGCTGGAATGAAGAAGCCGAAGGGCAAGTGCTTCATCTGCAAGCAGTCAGGGCATTGGAAGGCGGACTATCCTCGTAGGAATCAGAACAACAAAGGTATATCTCATGCTCTAGTTGTTGAAACATGTTTAGCGGTGTTATCTACCAGCACCTGGTGCGCAGATACGGAGCCACTGATCATGTCTGCAATTCCTTGCAGGGGTTCCAGGAAACCCGACGACTATCTGAAGGAGAGATTACCGTCTACATGGGCAATGCTACTAAGGTGGCAGCTATTGCAGTGGAAGACGTCTACTTATCTTTTAGTAGAAATAAAAATTTGGTTTTAAGAAATTGTCTTTATGTACCCAGTTTTAGAAAGAATTTAATTTCAGTTTCTAAACTGTTTTTAGATGGATATTCAGTTTTTTTTAGTAACGATGTAGTTATTAAGAGAAATAAAGTGATTATCTGTTCTGGTACATTAGTTGGCAATTTATATATTTTAAATCCAATTTCTCCCACAAAGCAAAACATGGAAATTTACAACTCATCTTCTAACTCAAATAAGAGAAAAGAACCTTCGGAAATGAACCAAGCATATCTTTGGCATCTAAGGCTTGGTCATATTAACTTAAGTAGGATTCAGAGGCTAATAGCCGATGGACTTTTGGGTTCATTAGAGTTGGAAAATTTTCCAACTTGTGAATCTTGCTTGGAAGGTAAAATGACCAAGAGGTCGTTCAAGGCCAAGGGGTATAGAGCCAAAGAAGTGTTAGAATTGGTTCATTCTTATTTGTGTGGTCCTATGTCTGTCTAGGCAAGAGGTGATTTTGAATATTTTGTCTCTTTTATAGATGATTATTCAAGATACGGATACATTTACCTAATGCACCGCAAGTCCGGGTGCTTTGATAAGTTCAAAGAATACAAGGCTGATGTGGAGAAACAACTAGGTAAAAGTATCAAGACACTACGATCTGATCGTGGTGGCCAATACCTCTTAGGAGAGTTTAGGAATTACTTATCAGAGGCCGGGATTCAATCCCAATTGTCTACACCTGGAACACCCCAACAGAATGGTGTAGCAGAACGAAGGAATAGGACTCTTATAGAGATGGTTAGATCGATGATAAGTTATTCAGAATTACCAAATTCGTTTTGGGGATATGCTCTGGAAACAGCAATATACGTTCTGAACTTAGTACCTTCTAAATCAATTTCTTCTACTCCCACAGAATTATGGAATGGGCGAAAACCCTGTAACGACCCAATTTTCCTTATTTTGAGTTCTGAATATCTTCAAAAATAATTGAAAATGCTTTTAAAATATTCTAGAGATTTTTAGGAATTTTTAGAGTATTTTTATGTAATTTTTGGAGTCCGTTTGGTATTTTTACCGAGTGGAGAAAGTTTAAAAGAAAAATAAAATAAAAACCAAAGTGCAAGAGCTGGGATTCGAACCCAGCTTCTCGGGCCCAAGCAGTAAGCGGCCCAACCAACCGAGCTGAGCTCGTTTTGTTAACTAAGTATGTGAACGATTATATTTGAGTTATAGGTAGATTCGGATCACTCAAGTTATTAAAGGAGGTTAATTCCTTCCCGAACCCTAAAAACCCCAAATCACTTTCCCCTCCTCACCACGCGACGCCGCCTTCTCCTCTCGGGCGAAAAAGGGGCGACGGCGCTAGGGCTCGTTTCCGGCGGCCGGCGAGGACTTCTTTCCGGGATTTGTTCGCGGATTCGTGGTCTCCTCGTCAAGGAGAACACGCGGATAGGAAGGGATCGCCGAAACCTTCACCTCATCCGAACCCTAGGTCTCTTTCTCCGGTTGTAAGTCCAAGAACCCATTGTAAGTGCTTCTCACCTGCGGTAGGAGTAGCTCTCGGGGTTTTCGTTTGCGTTTAATTTTGTGTTCTATTGTAAGATGAACAACAGTAGTTTTTATCATAGTATGTGGTTTCGGATTTTGACCTTGATCTAGCAAATTGGTTTAGGTTCTTGGTTTAAATCTGTTGATAGTTTTAGAGCACGGACAGAATGCAATTTGGTTCAAGTTCGTTTGCTGTTTTTGATCACGGACAGTTTTTTTAAGTGTCTTCTGGATTGGTCACAGCATGCTTATCTAAATGTAGTTACCTTACATTTCAAGCATATCTAAGTAGTTATGTTTCCTTCAAGACATGGCATGATCAAAGAATTTTAAGATACAAGAATAAATTGGTTTTACAAGTTTGCTATTTGGAATCTGTTTGCTGCCGTGAACCTGAATTGATTTCCTTTGCTTTTAGTTGTAACCTGCCTAAGGATTTCGATATTTCTGTGAGGATTGATGGGTTAAAGGGTTCTGCCGTGAGGTTGAAAGGAAGAAGATGGAGAAGGAAAATTAAGGGAGAAGTGTGATGGGCATTTAGCTCCTTTTTGGTAACCTGCCGTGCCTCAAAAAAAAAAAAATTCCGGGAGGAATTGTATGCTGTGATCTTATGGATTAGGGCAATGGGCAGAAACGATTTACATGTTTAATAGCAGTAATTAGTTTTCCTTGCTGCAGGTATCACAATTCAATTTGTTGGACTGGGAAAAAAATGAAAGAATTAATTAGATTGGCATGTGGCAATTGTTTTTCTTCTTCACTGCTGTAGCACGTGATAGGAGGAATAATTGTCGTAGTAATTGGTTCTTTTTGTCTTCTTGATGTGGTACCGATCATGAAAAGATTTAGTTTCGTTTGAGCTTATAGCTTAATAAGTATGCACTGCCGGGTGATTTAGAAATTCTATTTTTATCACTTAGCAAGCATGAACAACCTCTTAATTATGGAGTTCAGCTTTTATAATAAAGCTTACAATTTGCCCTGCCATGGAACAAAATTGTCCAGTACATTAAGCTTGCAGATTTCTAGTTCTTTATGTTATTAAATGTGCATGAGTAGCATTTCTTCAAAGCAATCAGTTTCTAGTTTCTTTTTTTTATAGCAGATTTTCATAAGTATTGCTTGCAGATTTTGATAAGTATTGCATGCAGAACCTCAATCTTAGAACAGATTTTTACTAAGCTTAATATGCAGATTTTTATTAAGCATTAGTGTGCAGATTTTTATTAATCATTAGTGTGCAGATTTTTATTAAGTATTAGTGCAGATTTCTGTTGAGCATTAATATTGCAGAATTTTTATTAGTTCAGTATGTAGATTTTTGGTTTAAGCATTTCAAAGTTAGAATTTGCTTAAACATTTCAGTTTCTTTTAAAAGAAGTATTCTTTTAGAAGTATTAACAAGTATAAGAAAGCTAAAGAAAAGAAAGAAAAGGCCAAGGCCTTAAGTAGATCCTAAAGTCAAGACTTTAGGGATTTTGGCACACAAGGTGCTTAAATAAATGCCAAGGCATTTTATTATAAGAAGTATTTAAAGATAAAAAGTATTTTACTTTTAAAGGGCATGTACCGGACACAAGGTCCAAGGGATGGGCTCCAAGTTGCCCCTAGGCACAAGGCCTAGAAGTATCTTAGTAGTTTCGGGATTAGCTACCTCGATTCTTATTAAGAATGCGCGCAAAGTGGTACAATGTCGGGCCCAAAAGAAGTTTATTATTATTTTGAAGTATTAAAGTATAAGTTTTGAAACAAATGAAACAAGCTTCAAATATGTTTAGAATTAGAAAGTTTAGTTTCTTGTTATTTGAAGCATGCAGTAGTAGTTCTATTTGTTTCTTGCTATTAGATTATTCAGCATGTTTAGTTTTATTTGTTTTCAGCATGCTGTTATAGTTTTATTCTTATGAGCATGTTTAGCTTTACATGTTTAGTAGTTTTACATGCTTAGTAGATTTACATGTTCAGTAGTTTTACATGTTTAGTATCTTTACATGTTTAGTAGTTTTACATGTTTAGTATGCTTCTTTTATTGGTTTATGAGCATGATGAGCTACACATGTTTAGTATTTCAGTTAGCATGATTCCTTTGCTATATATGAGCATGAGTAGTTTTATATGTTAGCATTCAGTTTTAGCATGTTTTTATTTATATACATGCATATCGAGTTTTTGTGAGTAGATAGCGCTCACTAAGCTTTATGCTTATAGACTGCACTTCCTCCTACTGCAGATAAAGGAAAGGAAAAGATTTAGCAAGGAAGGCGACAAGGTGGTGGTGATGAAGGTGTGTGATGGCTGGACTATGGGGAGATCAAGAGTTTGCTAAAGAATTATTAAGACATTTCTATTTAGAGTTCTTTAGTTTTCTTTTAATGCTATTATGAGTCAATATTGTATTTAAGTTTATTCCGCGTTTGTAGTTGGGTTCTATTGATGGAGTGATATTGATGTTTGCTATTGATAGGGTAGTTTCTTTCTTTTATTTGTGATATTATACTGCGTGGTTGTGAAGATATATGTTCCAGCCGCCTGTGGCTGAGTATATTATGCTTGTATTATGGGAAATGGTCACCGGTACAGGGGAGATTCTGCCGAAATTTTTCGGTAGGGTTTTCCTAGAGATTTTTAATAAACCGGTTAAGTAGAGTAGTAGATAAGTAACGGTCACTCTTAGAGACTAGTAGTAGTAGTAAGAAGGGTGGTCGTTACAGTTGGTATCAGAGCAGTGTCCCATTCTCCAGCATCACACACATCAGCATCATCCTTGCCGTCTTCAAGTAAGAAAGTATTTAAATTCTTTCTTTATTCTGCTTTCCTTATTATTAACTGCAGTATAGAGTATTTGTTTTTAAGTGCATAAGTAAGATAGAAGTTTGTTTCCCTTTTCTTTATTCATATATATATATATGATTAGAAGGGTTAGAGAAGCTATTTAGTCTTTTTCCTCTGCATAATTAGATGTCAAGAAGAGGACATCCCCGTACCGTTTATACTGAGAACCAAGATCAGGAGAATGAAGAGCTTAGATCAACTGAGCCCAATCTCTCTGAAGTTGTTACCCAACTTCAGAGACAAGTAGCGAGCAGTAGCAAGTGATGGCCAATCTAACGGCCAGTCAAAAGCCAGCTCCTCCCACTTCTCCAACCATTAATGTGGAGACTCCAGTGGTGACTAAAGTCCTATCGGTTGTCCTGGAAGTCGCCACAGCATCTAAAAGACAAGAAGCATATCTCATCCAGTGGCTGAAGCTGAAACCAGAAAGCTTCTCAGGAACGACTGAGCCCTGGGATGCCCAGGCTTGGTTCAAGACATTTGAGAGCACAATGGAGCTTCTTGACTGACAAGAAGTCGAGAAGGTTGATACCATTAAGTGTGCCTCTTTCTGCCTATCTGGAGATGCTTGTATGTAGTGGGAGCGAGTTAAGAGTAAGTGAGCAGTCAACCAGATGAGCTGGGTTGACTTCGAGACAAGGTGACCTACCAATAGAAGAAGCGGTTAAAAGATTTAATAGGCTAGCTCACCTTTGCTTAGAGTTAGTAAGTACAGTGAAAGAACGAGTCAGACTGATGCTCCTAATGCTGAGACCAGAAATAACACCTAATGTGAGTAGTGAAACTCACCGACCATAGATTGGTGAAGAGCTGGTCAGCAGGGCATTAGTGAGCACTATCTGAACAACATCAAGGTACAACAAACGCAACACAAGTCAGTCAAGATCAAAGATAAGACAGTGGGGAAATAGAGACCCCAGTCAAGTAATCAGAACTGGAGTACAGAAGAACAAGAAAGACCCAAGCAGGAAGATGTTCGGGTAGTCTGTGAGTATCCAAAGGTATTTTTAGAAGAGCTACCTGGACTACTTCCCAGCAGATAAGTGGAGTTTGGAATTGAATTGGTTCCTGACATCAGCCAATTTCAAAAGCTCCTTACCGAATTTCTCTAGCAGAGTTAAGAGAGTTACAAGAACAATTTCAGGAGCTACTTGACAAGGGTTTCATCCGCCCTAGTCACTCACCTTGGGGAGCTCCTGTGTTGTTTGTCAAGAAGAAAGACGGATCTATGCTAATGTGCATAGATTTTAGAGTGCTGAGCAAAGTAACAGTTAAGGACTAGTACCCTCTTTCCAGAATAGATGATCTATTTGATCAGCTAAAAAGGGCAATAGTGTTCTCTAAAAATAGATCTGCGCTCTGGGTACCATCAGTTGAAAGTGAAGGAGAGTGATATACCCAGAACAGCTTTCAGGACCAGATACGGACACTACGAATTCGTAGTCATGCCTTTTGGTGTGACTAATGCACCTGCAGTTTTCATGGACCTGATGAACAGAGTGTTTAGAGAATACCTTGATAAATTTGTCATTGTGTTCATCGATGACATTCTAATCTATTCCAGAACCCCAGAGGAGCATGACACGCACTTGAGAATAGTCCTGCAGACCCTACAGCAGAAACAGCTTTATGCTAAGTTCTCAAAGTGCGGATTCTGGTTAGATCAGGTGGCATTTCTAGGCCACATAATTTCTAAAGAAAGTATCCAAGTGGATCCAGCCAAAGTAGAAGCGGTCAGCAACTGGAAGAGACCCAAGAATGCCAGGGAGATCAGAAGCTTCCTTGGTTTAGCTGGGTACTACAGGAAATTTGTGGAGGACTTTTCCAGGATAGCCTCTCCACTTACAGCCCTCACCAGGAAGGACAAGAAGTTTGAATGGTCAGATAAATGTGAGCAGAGCTTTCAAGAACTCAAGAGGAGACTGACCAGTGCTCCTATACTGACTGTTCCAGAGGATGACAAGAGTTTTGACATCTACAGTGATGCTTCCAAGATGGGCTTAGGAGCTGTACTCATGCAGGAAGGAAAAGTTATAGCTTATGCTTCCAGACAACTCAAAGACTACGAGAAGAACTACCCCACTCATGATCTTGAGCTGGCAGCTGTGGTCTTTGCACTGAAACTCTGGCGACACTATTTGTATGGAGTCCAGTGTAGAATCTTCACAGATCATCAGAGTCTTAAGTACTTCTTCACTCAGAAGGACTTAAACATGAGACAGCGTAGGTGGCTAGAGTTGGTCAAAGATTATGACTGTGAAATCCTCTACCACCCAGGTAAAGCTAATAAAGTGGCAGATGCATTAAGCAGGAAGTCCAGTGCATCCTTGACGTCCTTATCATCATTAGCCCAGCCACTACAGAAGGAGTTGTCAGATTTCGGACTTGAAATTATTTATGGGCAACTTTCTGCATTGACCCTAGAGTCAACCCTGCTTGAGGATATACAGAAAAAGCAAAGTGAAGATCCAGATATCCAAAAGATCAAGCAAGGAATACAAGAAGAAGGAAATTCAGAATTTCGAGTATCAGACAGTGGAATTCTTTATCAGGGAAATCGCCTTTGTGTTCCCAATGATGAAGAGCTGAGAAAGAGAATTTTAGAAGAGGCCCATAGTACGCCATATTCTATGCATCCTGGTTCTACCAAGATGTACCAAGACGTGAAACAGAAATTCTGGTGGTCTGGACTCAAAAGAGATGTGGCTAAATATGTCAGTACCTGCTTGACATGTCAGAGAGTCAAAGCAGAACACCAGAGACCAGGAGGAGTTCTACAGCCTCTTCCTATACCAGAGTGGAAGTGGGAAGACATCTCTATGGACTTCATAACAGCTCTCCCAAGAACTACGAATGGATATGATGCAATATGGGTAATAGTGGATAGATTGACCAAGTCTGCCCATTTTCTAGCCATCAAGGTGTCCCACTCTATAGAGCAGTTGGCACAGTTATATGTTAAGGAGGTGATCAGACTTCACGGAGTCCCCAAATCTATTATTTCTGATAGAGATGGGCGCTTCACCTCCCACTTTTGGGAGTGTGTACAGACTGCACTAGGCACCAAGCTCAAGTTCAGCACAGCCTTCCATCCTCAGACTGATGGACAGACAGAGCGAGTAAATCAGATCCTAGAAGATATGCTCAGGGCTTGTGCACTAGATTTTAAAGGCAGTTGGTGCAAGTATCTGTGCTTAGCTGAGTTTGCCTACAACAACAGCTACCAAGCCACCATCAGGATGGCACCATATGAGGCGTTGTATGGCAGAAAGTGCAGATCACCTATATGCTGGCAAGAAGCAGGTGAAAGAAAGGAAATAGAAGTAGAGCTGGGCATTCAGACAGAGCTGATAGAAGAAACCACTCAGGCTATTCAGAAAATCAGACAGAGGATTGAGACTGCCCAGAGTAGACAGAAAAGCTATGCTGACACACGCCGTAGGCCACTGGAATTTCAAGTAGGAGATTCAGTTTTTCTCAAAGTTGCTCCTATGAAGGGAGTGATGAGATTTGGCAAGAAGGGCAAATTAAGTCCTCGCTATGTAGGACCTTACCTGATTACGGACAGGATTGGGAAAGTAGCTTACAGACTGGACTTACCACCAGACATGTCAGCAATACACAATGTGTTTCATGTCTCCATGTTAAAGAAGTGCCTCCATGACCCTAGTCAAGTGATTGAGCCTCAGTCAGTGCAGATCCAGGCGGATCTTAGTTTTGAGAATAGACCTACACAGATAGTGGACAGAGCAGTCAAGAGACTAAGAAGCAAAGAAGTACCACTAGTGAAGGTCGTCTGGCAGAACCAAGAACACGAGGAAGTCACTTGGGAGCGGGAGGACAGTATGAGGCAAAAATATCCAGAACTATTCTAAGTTCGAGGACGAACTTTTTATAAGGTATGGGGAATTGTAACGACCCAATTTTCCTTATTTTGAGTTCTGAATATCTTCAAAAATAATTGAAAATGCTTTTAAAATATTCTAGAGATTTTTAGGAATTTTTAGAGTATTTTTATGTAATTTTTGGAGTCCGTTTGGTATTTTTACCGAGTGGAGAAAGTTTAAAAGAAAAATAAAATAAAAACCAAAGTGCAAGAGCTGGGATTCGAACCCAGCTTCTCGGGCCCAAGCAGTAAGCGGCCCAACCAACCGAGCTGAGCTCGTTTTGTTAACTAAGTATGTGAACGAATATATTTGAGTTATAGGTAGATTCGGATCACTCAAGTTATTAAAGGAGGTTAATTCCTTCCCGAACCCTAAAAACCCCAAATCACTTTCCCCTCCTCACCACGCGACGCCGCCTTCTCCTCTCGGGCGAAAAAGGGGCGACGGCGCTAGGGCTCGTTTCCGGCGGCCGGCGAGGACTTCTTTCCGGGATTTGTTCGCGGATTCGTGGTCTCCTCGTCAAGGAGAACACGCGGATAGGAAGGGATCGCCGAAACCTTCACCTCATCCGAACCCTAGGTCTCTTTCTCCGGTTGTAAGTCCAAGAACCCATTGTAAGTGCTTCTCACCTGCGGTAGGAGTAGCTCTCGGGGTTTTCGTTTGCGTTTAATTTTGTGTTCTATTGTAAGATGAACAACAGTAGTTTTTATCATAGTATGTGGTTTCGGATTTTGACCTTGATCTAGCAAATTGGTTTAGGTTCTTGGTTTAAATCTGTTGATAGTTTTAGAGCACGGACAGAATGCAATTTGGTTCAAGTTCGTTTGCTGTTTTTGATCACGGACAGTTTTTTTAAGTGTCTTCTGGATTGGTCACAGCATGCTTATCTAAATGTAGTTACCTTACATTTCAAGCATATCTAAGTAGTTATGTTTCCTTCAAGACATGGCATGATCAAAGAATTTTTAAGATACAAGAATAAATTGGTTTTACAAGTTTGCTATTTGGAATCTGTTTGCTGCCGTGAACCTGAATTGATTTCCTTTGCTTTTAGTTGTAACCTGCCTAAGGATTTCGATATTTCTGTGAGGATTGATGGGTTAAAGGGTTCTGCCGTGAGGTTGAAAGGAAGAAGATGGAGAAGGAAAATTAAGGGAGAAGTGTGATGGGCATTTAGCTCCTTTTTGGTAACCTGCCGTGCCTCAAAAAAAAAAAAAAATTCCGGGAGGAATTGTATGCTGTGATCTTATGGATTAGGGCAATGGGCAGAAACGATTTACATGTTTAATAGCAGTAATTAGTTTTCCTTGCTGCAGGTATCACAATTCAATTTGTTGGACTGGGAAAAAAATGAAAGAATTAATTAGATTGGCATGTGGCAATTGTTTTTCTTCTTCACTGCTGTAGCACGTGATAGGAGGAATAATTGTCGTAGTAATTGGTTCTTTTTGTCTTCTTGATGTGGTACCGATCATGAAAAGATTTAGTTTCGTTTGAGCTTATAGCTTAATAAGTATGCACTGCCGGGTGATTTAGAAATTCTATTTTTATCACTTAGCAAGCATGAACAACCTCTTAATTATGGAGTTCAGCTTTTATAATAAAGCTTACAATTTGCCCTGCCATGGAACAAAATTGTCCAGTACATTAAGCTTGCAGATTTCTAGTTCTTTATGTTATTAAATGTGCATGAGTAGCATTTCTTCAAAGCAATCAGTTTCTAGTTTTTTTTTTATAGCATGCAGATTTTTAATAAGCAGATTTTCATAAGTACTGCTTGCAGATTTTGATAAGTATTGCATGCAGAACCTCAATCTTAGAACAGATTTTTACTAAGCTTAATATGCAGATTTTTATTAAGCATTAGTGTGCAGATTTTTATTAATCATTAGTGTGCAGATTTTTATTAAGTATTAGTGCAGATTTCTGTTGAGCATTAATATTGCAGAATTTTTATTAGTTCAGTATGCAGATTTTTGGTTTAAGCATTTCAAAGTTAGAATTTGCTTAAACATTTCAGTTTCTTTTAAAAGAAGTATTCTTTTAGAAGTATTAACAAGTATAAGAAAGCTAAAGAAAAGAAAGAAAAGGCCAAGGCCTTAAGTAGATCCTAAAGTCAAGACTTTAGGGATTTTGGCACACAAGGTGCTTAAATAAATGCCAAGGCATTTTATTATAAGAAGTATTTAAAGATAAAAAGTATTTTACTTTTAAAGGGCATGTACCGGACACAAGGTCCAAGGGATGGGCTCCAAGTTGCCCCTAGGCACAAGGCCTAGAAGTATCTTAGTAGTTTCGGGATTAGCTACCTCGATTCTTATTAAGAATGCGCGCTAAGTGGTACAATGCCGGGCCCAAAAGAAGTTTATTATTATTTTGAAGTATTAAAGTATAAGTTTTGAAACAAATGAAACAAGCTTCAAATATGTTTAGAATTAGAAAGTTTAGTTTCTTGTTATTTGAAGCATGCAGTAGTAGTTCTATTTGTTTCTTGCTATTAGATTATTCAGCATGTTTAGTTTTATTTGTTTTCAGCATGCTGTTATAGTTTTATTCTTATGAGCATGTTTAGCTTTACATGTTTAGTAGTTTTACATGCTTAGTAGATTTACATGTTCAGTAGTTTTACATGTTTAGTATCTTTACATGTTTAGTAGTTTTACATGTTTAGTATGCTTCTTTTATTAGTTTATGAGCATGATAAACTACACATGTTTAGCATTTCAGTTAGCATGATTCCTTTGCTATATATGAGCATGAGTAGTTTTATATGTTAGCATTCAGTTTTAGCATGTTTTTATTTATATACATGCATATCGAGTTTTTGTGAGTAGATAGCGCTCACTAAGCTTTATGCTTATAGACTGCACTTCCTCCTACTGCAGATAAAGGAAAGGAAAAGATTTAGCAAGGAAGGCGACAAGGTGGTGGTGATGAAGGTGTGTGATGGCTGGACTATGGGGAGATCAAGAGTTTGCTAAAGAATTATTAAGACATTTCTATTTAGAGTTCTTTAGTTTTCTTTTAATGCTATTATGAGTCAATATTGTATTTAAGTTTATTCCGCGTTGGTAGTTGGGTTCTATTGATGGAGTGATATTGATGTTTTCTATTGATAGGGTAGTTTCTTTCTTTTATTTGTGATATTATACTGCGTGGTTGTGAAGATATATGTTCCAGCCGCCTGTGGCTGAGTATATTATGCTTGTATTATGGGAAATGGTCACCGGTACAGGGGAGATTCTGCCGAAATTTTTCAGTAGGGTTTTCCTAGAGATTTTTAATAAACCGGTTAAGTAGAGTAGTAGATAAGTAACGGTCACTCTTAGAGACTAGTAGTAGTAGTAAGAAGGGTGGTCGTTACAAACCCAGTCTAAGACATATTCAGATTTGGGGTAGTCCAACACATGTGCTGAAACCAGATGCAGATAAGTTAGAATCTCGTACAGAAATTTGAGTGTTTGTGGGATATTCCAAAGGAACGAAAGGAGGTTTATTTTATAGTCCTAAAGACCAGAAGGTCATTGTTAGCACCAATGCCCAGTTTTTAGAAGAAGACTATATAATGGATCACAAGCCCAGTAGTAAAGTTGTTTTAGAGGAACTAAGAGAGGACACGTCTACTTTAGTACCAACAGTACAAGATGAAGTACCACAAGAAACTGCAACACGTGTCACACATGATACACAACCACAGACAGTGCCTCGTCGTAGTGGGAGGGTTGTAAGGTAGCCTGAGAGATTCATGTTTTTGGGAGAGTCTTCGAACTTGATCCCGGGTAACATGAACCTAATCCCCGGACATATGACGAAGCACTCCAAGATATAGATGCAGCATCTTGGCAAAAGGCGATGAATTATGAAATAGAGTCTATGTACTCTAATAAGGTCTGGGAGCTTGTAGAACCACCTGATGGTGTAAAAGTCGTTGGATGCAAGTGGATCTACAAAAGGAAAAGAGGGACAGACAGGAAGGTAGAAACCTTCAAAGCAAGGCTTGTTGCGAAAGGGTACACTCAGAAAGAGGGAATCGATTATGAGGAAACCTTTTCACCGGTAGCCATGCTTAAGTGTATCCGGATACTCTTATCCATTGCTGCTCATATGGATTATGAGATTTGACAAATGGATGTCAAGACAGCTTTCCTTAATGGAAGTCTTGAAGAGAACATCCATATGAAGCAACCAGAAGGGTTCATTGAAAAAGGCAAAGAGCATCTAGTGTGCAAGCTTAATCGGTCCATTTATGGACTGAAGCAAGCTTCAAGATCTTGGAACATCCGGTTTAATGAAGTAATCCAGTCATATGGATTTATTCAAAGTCCGGATGAGTCTTGTGTATATAAGAAGTGTAACGGAAACGTGGTGGTATTTCTTGTACTATACGTAGATGATATTTTGTTAATTGGCAACAATGTCAAGGTATTATCAGACATAAGGGTATGGTTGTCTAAACAATTTGATATGAAGGACTTAGGAGAGTGTGCACACATTCTTGGGATCAAAGTAATAAGGGATCGCAAGAAAAGAATGTTGTGTCTGTCCCAAGCTTCATATATAGATACAATCCTTGCTCGTTTTAGCATGCAGGATTCCAAGAAAGGTTTCTTACCTTTTAGGTATGGAATAACTCTCTCTAAAGAGATGTCTCCAAAGACATCAAAGGAGATAGAAGACATGAAAACAGTTCCTTATGCTTTGGCTGTAGGAAGCCTTATGTATGCAATACTATGTACGAGACCTGATATTTGTTTTGCCGTGGGCATGGTCAGCAGATATCAGAGTAACCCTGGACAAGGACATTGGACTGCGGTAAAGCATATATTAAAGTACCTGAGAAGGACTAGAGATTATATGCTAGTTTACCAAGCAGACGATTTGCTCCCTGTGGATTACACGGATTCAGATTTCCAATCAGATAGGGACAACAGTAAGTCTACATCAGGCTATGTGTTTACTTTAGGAGGTGGAGCCATTTCATGGAGGAGTGTTAAGCAGAAATACATTTCGGACTCAACCATGGAAGCTGAGTATGTAGCAGCCTCTGAGGCAGCTAAAGAAGCAGTATGACTCAGGAACTTTCTAATGGATTTAGATGTGATTCCTGGTTTGCCCAAAATTATCACAATTTATTGTGATAATAGCGGTGCAGTTGCAAACTCGAAGGAACCGCGAGCTCATAAGGCAAGTAAACATATAGAGCGCAAGTACCACCTGATACGAGTTATCGAGAAGCGAGGAGAAGTTGTCATCGCCAAGATTCCATCAGCGGATAACCTGGCAGATCCTTTCACTAAGGCCCTTCCAGCAAAAGCTTTTGATTGGCATGTGGAGGGAATGGGTATCAGATGTATGGTAGAAGAAATGGCAGCTTAGTCATTAGTATAAGTGGGAGATTGTTGGAGTGTATACTGAAAGCCTAAGCTTTTGTAAACATTTGTTTTGAATAAAGAATCACATTTGGTCAAATTATCTACATTTGTTTGTAGTTGTTCAATTAATTTATATTGTAGATAACATAGTATGTGGTGTCACATGCAGAAGATAATGTTATCAGTACCTTATAAATTATAAACAGTTGCTCACGACCAAAATGGAAAGGAACAAACCATTAGAAGGTCGTAGTGTAATTAGGTATTAGTTTATCTTGACTATATAATTAGACTAGTACACTCAGAGTGTATTGAGTAGGACCATTTGAGGTCGTTTCTTTTATACTGACTTTATAAAGGAACAAAGACCTCAGTTATTATGGAAGTGTGTGCTCTTAATCGTAATATAATAACAAGCACATATATTTAATATTTATTTCTTTAATTTATCAATGGGTGAGATTTAGTTTGATGAATCAATAAGTCCGATAAGTTGGGAAATGATATCACTTATAGTGTGTGTTGTTGATTATAGAAGGAAACTGTGTCCTAGAGATACTAGGTTGATAATGTCCCCAAGAGGAGCTCATAAGGATTGTCATGTTAAACCCTGCAGGTGGACTTAGTCTAACATGACGATAAGGTTGAGTGGTACTACTCTTGGACTAAGATATTAATTAAATGAGTTGTCAGTAACTCACTTAATTAGTGGGCATTCGATATCTTAAACACGGGAAGACTAACACACTCATAATAAGGAGCCCAAAAATGTAATTTGGGATTGGTGCGGTAGTTCAATAATAGTTCTCTAGTGGAATGAATTATTATTGATAAAATTAAGTTGTGTGTTCGGGGCGAACACGGGATGCTTAATTTTATCGAGAGACCAAAATCAATTCCTCCTCTCAGTCCCTATCGTAGCCTCTTATTTATAGAGTACTATACCCACCTATACCCACCTTCTATACCCACCTAAAGGGGGCCGGCCAAGCTAGCTTGGAATCAAGCTAGGGTCGGCCTAAGCATGGTTTAGGGTGGCCGGCCCTAGCTTGAACCCAAGCTAGAGGGGGCCGGCTATAATTAAATTAAAAAAGAATTTTAATTTTAATTTTTATTATATGAAAGATATAATTTATTAAAGAGAATTAAAATTAAAATATCTCTCTTAAAAGGATCTACAAAAGATTAAAGAAAGAGATTAGATCTCTTTCCTTATTTGTAGATTGGAAAGATATTTTATTTTCTCTTTAAAAATTATTCACATGTTGAAAAATTAAAATTATAGAAATTTCTTTTTATCAACCATGAAGAGATTTTTGAAAAGAAATTTTATTTTTTAAAATTTTCGGAAACAAATTAGGAAGTTTTAATTTGTTGATTGAAACTTGTCTAATTTGCCTCTCTATGATGTGGCCGACCATTTAGAGTTTAATTGGGAAATTTTATTTTATTTTTCTCAATTAAATCATGTCAAGGAAATTAAGGAAATTTTATTGTAATTAAATTTCCTAATTTACCAAGGCTAAGGAATATAAAAGAAGGGGTGGGGGTGCCTTCATTGTTAACAACCTCTATTATTTTTCCTCCCTCTCTTATTCCTTGGTGTGGCCGGCCAACATCCTCTCCCTCTCTTCCTCTTTGTGGTGGCTGAAACATCCCTCTTGCTTGGAGCTCTTGTGGTGGCCGGATACTACTTGGAGAAGAAGAAGAAGAAGGAGAGAAAGCTTGCATCCCTTGGAGCTTGTTTGGTGTTTTTCTTCTTCCTTGGTGAAGCTCTCTTGTGTTGGCCGAACCTAGCTAGGAGGAGAAGAAGGTTCATTGGTGGTTTCTCATCTCGGAAGATCGTTGCCCACACAACGTCCGAGGTTAGAAGAGGAATACGGTAGAAGATCAAGAGGTTTTTTAAAAGGTATAATTAGTAATTTTTTTCTTTCCGCATCATACTAGTTATTTTTGGAAATAATACCAAATACAAGAGGCTTACGATTCTAGTATTTCGAATATATTTTTCGATATTGTGTTCTTTTGATTTATTTTTCCTTGTGATTTGATTGTTCTTTTCGGTTAACCTAAAGTTATTTTAGGAAATTAAATATTAGCTTTCCATAAAAGGTTTTGTCTAGTCGGTGGTGGTTGCTCCCATATCCAAGAATGCCATGTGCCTCGCCACGTCAGTACTGGGAACCAATTATGGAAATTAATATTTAATGGAATTAATAACTTATGGTGATTTGGATCGAACGTGTTAAGTTCCGCAGGAGATCCAAGTCTAAACCTAAAAGAACAAATAGATTAAGTTTTGGATCAAACGTGTTAAGTTCCGCAGGCGATCCAAAATTTAATTTAAAAGAACACATGGTAGCTAGGAAAAGGTTCAGTCCTTTGTACAAAATTTTTGTACAGTGGAACCTCTAGGTTTTCCGAGTAGCAACCAACAACAACCTCAAATGGTTCTACTCAATATACACATAGTGTACTAGTGTAATTTTATAGTTAAGATAAACTAATACTAAATTACACTACAACTACTCCAATGGTTTTAGTATACATCTTGGTTGTGAACTACTATTTATAATTTATAAGGAACTGATAACATGATCTTCTGTGTCACACTAAACACCATGTTATCTACAATATAAATTAAATGGACAACTGCATTTAACATGAATGCAGACATTTGCCCAATGTGATTCTTATTTCAAAATAAATGTTCATACAAAAAGCTAGGCTTTTAGTATACATCCCAACAGTCAGGCCAGTCATTTCTTAGGGTCCCCGATTGATTGCTAAGGAGGTTTAAAGTCAGTCGGTCGTTCAAGCCGACCATATATACTTGTTTAAGAATGCTTTCTGATCCTTTCTTTATACTCGGGCAGGCTTTGCCCAACTGATCATATATGAGCGCGAGAGCACTCGCCTAGCTTGTTATTGGCCGGTGAGATGATGAGAATATTATATAGGGCTAAATGCCTTTATGCTCGGGCGGGCTTTGCTTGGCCGATGTGAGCACGTAGGTGTTCTCTCGGCCTACGGCCGGTCGGTGAGATACTGAGAATATTATATAAGACTAAATGCCTTTATGCTCGGGCGGGCTTTGCTCGATTGAGCATATATCGGCGCGTGGGTGCTCTCTCGGCCTACGATCGGCTGGTAAGATACTGAGAATATTATATAAGGCTAAATGCCTTTATGCTCGGGTGAGCTTTGCCTGACCGAGCATATATGAGCACGTGGGTGCTCTCTTGGCCTGCAATCGGCCGGTCGAGAGGGAAGTGGACATGGCCATGTGAGATTCACACGGCCGTGCCACGGGCCATGTGGCGTCCAAATGTCGTGCCATGCTTTATCGTTGGTTGGCTTGCACGACCATGCAGATCCACATGACCTAGCTAGTCTTCATCTCCAGAAACATCACATGGCCGTGTGGCACACATGACCGTGTCATTCTTGGGCTCTGGAAAGGTTGCATGGTCGTGTAACCATACACGGCCATGTATAGCTGGCTTCAAAAGTGACACGGTTGTGTGGCTCTCACACGACCATGTCATTCTCCTTTGCTGCTGATGCTACATGGCCTATCATATCCACATGGCCAAGGTAATTTTTCCTTGGCATGGCCGTGTAACCCTCATGGCTGGTGTCAACTTCCTTCGTTTGATTGCAGAATTGACTACGAACATCAATTCTTCTCCAAATTTGATTCCAAAAAGCAGAAAATGTACAAGAGCAGATCTCCGAACAAAGAAGAATAAATATGATAAAAGTAAATCAAGGAGCATGAAAGTGCATAGATAAAGCATGTATAAACTATAAGAATGTGCATCAAAATATGCTAAACAAGTGTATACAATCTACGCACATCACACCCCCAGACTTAAACCTTTGCTTGTCCTCAAGAAAAATATCGCAATCTAGATTCATATGCTCAATAATGCATCATGATCCTTAATGCACTTTCCCAACTCTATCAAAAAGCTTCATTGATATGCATGATCATGGAAATAACTCATGTATAACTTAAGCATAAGTCTCTTGTGCACAGTGCAAAAAGTGACCCAAACTCTTTAAGTTTTCAATCTATATCCTAGTCAAGTCATCATCTAATTGAGTTCCTAATATTTTCGGTGATAGGCACTTACCTGCCACACACTTGGTTCATGTTTCTCAATCAACCCAAGGTCTCAAAGACGTTCTTGATATCAAGAGAACCATAGCAATCATTTCCCCAGTAACCTAACTCGGTCTCAAAGGAGTGAGTTGCTAGTTTCCACTCACGACAACTATTTTTTATATCCCTTTTTCAACACTTTATTTTTTTTTTCATTTCACTTTTTTTTTTTCATTCTCCTTTTTTTCATACTTTAAGTGATTGCATTGTGCAACACTTAAACACATAAGTTCATAAGCACAAAAGTTGGGATATTTTGATTTTTCCAAATGAGCTTACAAGATTCGAGCCTCATCCAGTAACCAAAATGAAGTTTAAGAAATCACCATGGAAACCAAGTACTAAACAAATAGGATGAATCATGACTATTTCAATGATATCAACTATTCAAGCTCAAGTTAAGTGAAGCGAAGGTAAGATCCTTAAGGTTAAGCCAAAACTCAAATTTATTTCCATATGATACTTAGCTCACATCATGATACTCAAGATAGAGAAAAGAGGTACACTAAACATATTAGCATCATTTACAACATCATGAATCAAGATAAAAACGTGCTAACAATTTTGCTTTTGGACAAGTAAGTATAAAAGTGAGGATTGATGTTTTCAATAGGAATGCCACATAACACTTCAAAAGACAGTCAAATGATTGTCAAAAACCAAATGTAAAAAATGCAAGATAAAAAACAAACAAAAATTTTCAAGTTTACAAACTACCCCCCCCCCCCCTCCGACTTAAACTTTTCATCGTCCCGATGAAATCAATATGGTGGTGGAGGTGGACAAGGAAAAGGAGGTCTACGTGGATGACCAATAGGAAAACTAAGAAAACCTAGAGGCTCATTCAAGATCTTATGATATTCATAGAGGGCATCCACATGTTGACTAGTAATGCTCATGCCCTGCATGAATTCTCTCATTCTAGCTTGATCAATATCACAGTCCTGAACAAATTCGGTCACTTGACCTTGAAAATTCCTCGTAAGCTGAAAATGATCTTGCACCTCTCTAAACTGGTCATCTGATAAAGAAAAGCAGCCCTCCAACATTACTCGTTGGGCCTCCTACTTCTCATGAAGCAAGTTTAGAGATGCATGAAAATCAGAAAAATCAAATCTGGAATGACCCGAACTATAGGCAAAAGAGTGCCTAGCAAGTTCTGGATGTCCGGAAGGCTGCGGGTGTCCAGATGACGAGGGCTCAAGGTGGGGCTCATTGTCTCCTGATATGGAAGGAACATTCTCATGATCTATATCAATTATTACCCAATTAGCAGGGTTGCGAATAGAAGTCCACTCGGGATAAGGAAGAGGCAATGGCAAAACCATTCTCATCCCGACAAATCATTTTCATGGCAAGACATGCATCCATGTCAATCATGTTATTGCCATGGATGATCTCTAACCCATCTAGATCACAACCCAAATTTACAGCTATTTGAGTAATCAACCCACTAAAAACAATTGTTCTCGAGGATGCCTTCCCAACTCTAACCAAGGTTTGCAAAAAATGGAAACTGGAATCAAAGTCAACCTTATGTAACATAGCCCAAAAAGCATAAAGCTCCACTTTCTTAATGACTCCATCACTTTCTCCTCTACCAAAAATAGTTTTACTCATAACACGATGTAAGTACCTAAAAATGGGGTTTTGCATATGGAAAGCCTTAGCTCTAGAGGGCTCATAAGGTTAATCTAATCCAGCGATCAAACTCCAAAAATGATTCCAATTGAATCTTGAGTCAAACCTACGAGAGCTACCATTAGACAATCCAAAACAATTATTGAAGTCACTAAATGTCCACTGAAACTCTTGATTCATTAATCTAAAAGTTATTTTGCCAACATACTCATCTTCATTAACAAAGTGAACATCTAGTGAACTCAAGAACTCCAGTTTGATACGAGGATATGTAGGTAGATGTGTGTACATAATATCATTCCAATCCATAGACCCAATCATCCAATCTACGTCATCTCTAATTCCTAGAATATCCAAAATAGTTGGGTCCATATAACGTGTGCACACAATCTTTCTATTGGCAAGAATATCAAATCTAGATTTTTGGTCTTCATTTCTAAACACAATATTGAATTCATTGTCGTTACCATTGTTGCGTGCAATCCTCTTTCCTTTGCCCCTTGTTGGTTCCTTTCATTTTTTCCTTTGTTGGCTCCTTTCCTCCGCTTGATCCACCACTTCCCTTGCAAAGTTTCTTCAAAATATTAGACATGTTGACAAGCTCACGTAGGGAAAGGTGTCATTTTGTTGGAGAAGTAAGATCTTGTAATAATAGATCTTGAAAAGAAAGATATTTGGGACAAGGAATTGTAGATCTTGGAGATAGGAGAGGAGAGTTTCTAGATCTTGATGAAGTTTGTGGAGAGAAATGAGTCTAAGAACTAGATCTGAGAAAATGAGAGGTAAGGTTTGAAGATGAGAAGAGTTTAGGAGAGAGAAGTGAATTGAGGGTGTGGGAGTGTGAGGCCGACACGACCTAAGCACAGATGTGTCTTATAGACACAGCCTAAGCACGACCGTGTCTTACAAACATGACCAAGGTGAAGTCACTCCACACGGGCCGTGTAGATCTACACGGCCCTAACCTTCTCCTTCTCGGGTAGGTCTGCATGGTCGTGTTAATTGACACGAGCAGTGCAACCTCCTTCTTGGTTTTCTTCACACGACCGTGTTTGAGACACGGCCAGACCCTTCTTCTTCTCAGGAATCTCTGCACGGCCGTGCTGGTTTGCACGGGCAGTGCATCCTTCTTTTCTGGTTTTCTCACACGACTATGTGTGAGACATGACCGAGACATTTCTCCTACTCAGGAATAATCACATGGCCGTGTGTGAGACACAGCCGAGTACATCTCCTTCTCGGATGGGTTCACATGAACCATGCAAGTCACACGGCCGAGTGCTCCTACTCCTCTGTAACCTTTACATGACCGTGTGTGGTACACGACCGTGTGTGGTACACGACCAAGTTCTGTTTTGCTCCACATGAGTTATTTTACTCCTTCCCAACTTCTCCAATGCTTCCATGCCCATGAAGTAATCATGGCCAGCTCATGAAAGTGAAAAGCAACCTGAAAACAAGAATAACAGCAAATTTAAAAGTACTACTAATGAAAGGAAAAAACTTGAACTGAAAATACTAAAGAAACCCTTGGGTTGCCTCCCAAGAAGCGCTTGTTTAAGGTCATTAGCTCGAACGATTTTCTAAATCTAGAGGATGAGGTTCAGAGAAGTATAATTTTTGTTTCTCTTCCAAATTCATACCATGTACATATCCTTTAAGATGTTGACCATTAACCTTAATACTTCCCATCACTTCATTCCAAATGTCCACCATTCCAAAAGGATAAACCCTTTCAACTTTGAATGGACCCGTCCATCGTGACTTAAGTTTTCCTGGAAAAAGTTTTAACCTTGAATTGAATAGTAAGACCAAATCTCCTCTTTAAAATCTCTACGTAAAATATGTTGATCATGCCATTTCTTTGTTCTTTCCTTATAAGATCGAGCATGTTCGTAAGCATCCATCCTTAATTCATCAAGCTCATTCAATTGAAGTTTTCTTTTTTCTTCTGCCATCCTGATATCCATATTAAGTTTTGTAATTGCCCAATAAGTTTTATGTTCCAATTGAACTGGAAGATGACATGACTTTCCATAAACTAATCGAAATGGAGCCATGCAAATGGGAGTTTTATAAGCAGTACGATATGCCCATAAAGCATCATCTAACTTTAATGACCAGTCTTTTTGCGAAGTAGAGACTGTCTTCTCTAATATAGCTTTGATTTCACGGTTTGAGATTTCAACTTACCCAATGTTTTGTGGATGATAAGGTGTTGCTACTGTAGGACCGTTGCGGCCGGTTAGAAGGGGGTTGTTGGATAGTCCTGTAAACACAAAAGCAAACAACCCTTCCTCGAACTCTTTAAGCTAACACTTACATAAATGAAGTAGAACAGTAAATTAATAACATAAAGTTAGAGACAAGAGGTTTACTTGGTTACAACCGATGTAGTTGTTAATCCAAGGAAGATTAAGCACTAAAAACTCCTTCGGGCCGAGAAGCCTCTTACAACGTTGAAGCACAGAAACGGAAGCTTAACTATAACTCTAAAGCATACAAGCATTGGAAATGATTACTTGGAGTTCGTTGAAAAGATTCTGGACCAAGGCTCTATTTATAGCCTTGGTTGGGGCGCCTGGAAGGGTTCCAGGCGCCCTAGGGGGGGGGGTGGGTAAAACTTTATCCCCCAACGTTGAGAACGCGTTAGATGTGTTCTGGTCAAAGATGCTGGTCCAGGCGTCCGGGGGGTTCCGGGCACCCCGGGCTGGTCCGGGCGCCCCAGACTATTCCGGGCGCCCCTGACCAGTAAAGTCAACCCATGTTGACTTTTTCATCCGGGACCACTGCTCTGGCTCAGTTCGGCTCGGTCCGGGTCTTCTACTCCGGATCCGCTCGCTTGGATAATCTCTGCCATCCGGAAAAGGGCTCACCCGAACCCAACTTCCGGTCTTCTCGAGCGGGCTTCCCTCTGGCTTCTCGTCCCTCAGAATCGCCGCGTGCTTCCTTCTCATCCACCAGCGTACTCATCCGTAGTCTTCGTCCCTCGGTTGCACCCCGTGTTGACCTTCTCTCTAGCTGCGTCTCTTGCTCCCCGAGCAATCTTCCGCTCCAGCTTCTCGTCCCTAGGAACCACCGCACGCTTCCTTCTCCTCCGCCGGTGTACTCTTCCGCAGCGCCTCGTCCCTCGGACGCACCGTGTACCGTCCTTCTCGCTAGCAGCATCTTGCGCTCGAGTACTTGTGCTCCTAAGCTCCTGCACACTTAGACACAAGGTTAGAAATACACAAGACCTAACTTAACTTGTTGAACACACCAAAACAACCTTGGGGTTCCAACAATCTCCCCCTTTTTGATGTGATCAACCCAAGTTAAGGTAGGGTCAAAATAGACATAAAAAATTAAACAATTTATATTGCAATAACATGCAACAAGATAGAAAAAATTAAATTTCAAAAATTCCAATTTTCAATTTCTACCTCCCCCTAAACTTATACTTTTTCTTCTCCCCCTTTGGTCACATAAAAAATTGGGGTTGAAAGAAAAATCTAAGGGTTGACACTTAGGAAAAAATTGTGGAAATCTATTTTAATGATTTTCTGGAAAACATTTCTAAGTGAAGGAAAATTTCTAAGTTTTCATCATCAAAATTAAGAACTTTGTTAAGCTGAAAACTTTATGCAAGAAAATTTAAGAAATTGATAACATTTAAAAAAAAATCTTTGGTTTAATTTATTTTATTATAATACTTTTATCAGAAAGTTTTAAATTTCCATTTTAATTTATCGTAACTTCTTAAATTACACCTTTTCAGGTTTAAAGCAACTAATATTAAACATGCAAAAAATTGTATCATGTTAATTTCTATTATTAGTTTGTCAAAATTCTTTAATCGAAAAGCTATTTCTTTTAACTTAATACTTTTTATTATATTATGAATTTCACAAAAATATTTTGATAAGAAGAGTTCTAACTTGATAAAGTTTTTTGACAACATTTCAAATTTGCAAAATTCGTTTGACAAAATATTTTGTAATTTGCAAAAATATTTTGTCAACATAAATTTTAACTTGCAAAAATCTATTGATAATGGATTTTCTAGTCCGAAAAAATCTTTCTATAATATCTCTAATTTACAAAATTCAATCGAGAAAATATTTCATAATTTTCAAAATTTATTCGATAGAAGATTTTCTAATCCGAAAAACTCTTTCGATGATTCAATTTTTAATTCGCAAAATTCTTTCGGCGACATTTCGATTGATTTAATCAATTGTTCAGAAGGTAGAGGCCATACCATACTTACCTCGTCGGTCGTTGGTTCTTCCCATGTCGAATTGCTTTCTTCTGAAGATTCTCCTCCTTCATCGATGCTCAGTGAAGAAGGGTTTCCTGTGTCCTCGAGATGTGCTTCGGCTGTTGGGGCTGTTGCGACACTTATCTCAGTTTTGGACTCTTCAGATGACGGATCAGTGTTGGATTCAGCCTCGACTTGTTCTTCGTAGAGTTTCAAGAACTTTTTCCAAAGTTCTTTCGCGCTTTTGTATTCTCTGACTCTGTCGAAATATTCATGTGTATTGCACTCAGAATGTGAAATTCTGCTCGAGTGTTTGCCATAGACTCGTCACGTTGCTTCTTGGTCCATAGGCGTATCTCGATTTTTCTCCGTTCGTGTTCTTCGGTGCTTCATAACCAAATTTCATTATTGAAAAAAATACTAGAATCAGAGTTTAGATGTACCTCCATTTGTTGCTTCCATAAAGAGAGCTCCCCCTCGAATGCTAGTGGGTAGTTGCTAGCTCCGACCATCGTTTTGTTGCTTCAGACGGCGGTTAGTCCTTCTGAGGCGTCTCGGCTCTGATACCACTTGTAGGACTGTTGCGGCCGGCTAGAAGGGGGGTTGTTGGATAGTCCTGTAAACACAAAAGAAAACAACCCTTCCTCGAACTCTTTAAGCTAACACTTGCATAAATGAAGTAGAACCGTAAATTAAAAACATAAAGTAAGAGACAAGAGATTTACTTGTTTACAACCGATGTGGTTGTTAATCCAAGGAAGATTAAGCACTAAAAACTCCTTCAGGCGGAGAAGCCTCTTACAACGTTGAAGCGCAGAAACAGAAGCTTAACTACAACTCTAAAGCATACAAGCGTTGGAAATGATTACTTGGAGTTCGTTGAGAAGCTTCTGGACCAAGGCTCTATTTATAGCCTTGGTCGGGGCGCCTAGAAGGGTTCTGAGCGCCCTAGGGGGATAAAACTTTATCCCCCAACGTTCAGAATGCGTTAGACGCGTTCTGGTCAAAGATGCTGGTCTGGGCGCCTGAAGGGGTTCCGGGTGCCCCGGGCTGGTCCGGGCGCCCTGGACCATTAAAGTCAACCCGTGTTGACTTTTTCATCTGGGACCACTACTCTGGCTCGGTTCGGCTTGGTCCGGGTCTTCTACTCCGGGTCCGCTCTCTTGGGTGATCTCTGCCATCCGGAAAAGGGCTCACCCGAACCCAACTTCCGGTCTTCTCGAGCGGGCTTCCCTCCGGCTTCTCGTCCCTCAGAATCGCCGCGTGCTTCCTTCTTGTCCCTCAGAATCGCCGCGTGCTTCCTTCTCGTCCACCAGCGTACTCATCCGCAGTCTTCATCCCTCGGTCGTACCCCGTGCCGACCTTCTCGCTAGCTGCGTCTCTTGCTCCCCAAGCAATCTTCCGCTCCGGCTTCTCATCTCTCGGAACCACCGCACGCTTCCTTCTCGTCCGTCGGTGTACTCTTCCACAGCGCCTCGTCCCTCGGAGGCACCACGTGCCGTCCTTCTTGCTAGGTGCGTCTTCCGCTCGAGTACTTGTGCTCCTAAGCTTCTGCACACTTAGACACAAGGTTAGAAACACACAGGACCTAACTTAACTTGTTGATCATACCAAAATAACCTTGGGGTTCCAATAGCCACTTTGTGACTTACTCCAAATTTCTTAAGTTTTCAAACTATTTTTCTATAAAATGTGAGTCTCCTTCACTAATGACTACCTTAAGTACGCCAAATCTTGGAAATATTATCTTTTTAAACAAATTGATGATTGTTTTTGCATCACTTGTAGGAGAAGCAATATCCTCCACCCATTTTGATACATAATCCACTGCCACTAGAATAAACCTATTTCCATATGAAAAAGGAAAAGGTCCCATGAAATCTACTCTCCATACATCAAATAATTCAACTTCAAGAATGTAGTTTAATGGCATTTCATTTCTTCTAGAAATATTTCTAGTCCTTTGGCATTAATCACAAGATTGCACAAATTCTTTTGTATACTTGAAAAGAGTAGGCCAGTAAAATCATGCCTACAAAATTTTTACAGATGTCTTTGAATATCCCAAATGTACTCCATATGATGAAAAATGACAATAAAACAAAATATCCGTAACTTTATCCTCTGGTACACATCTTCTATAGATCACATCATTACATTTCTTATAAAGCGGTTCATCCCAAATATAATATTTAACATCCGGAAGAAATTTTTTCTTTTGTTGTCTAGAGAAATTTGGGGAAAGAACTCCACTTGCTAGGTATAGTTAACAAAATCTGCATACCAAGGTGTCTTTACACATGTCAATGCCAATAAGTGTTCATCTAGAAAAATATCATCAATAGGCATATCATTCTCTACATTCTTTTCTTCATTCTGCTATATTTGAGATAAATGATCTGCCACTACATTTTCTGCCCCTTTCTTATCTCTAATCTCCAAGTTAAATTCCTGAAGAAGTAAAATCTATCTGATAAGTCTTGGTTTAGCATCCTTCTTATCTAGTAAATATCGAATGACCGCATGATCAGTATAAACTATCACTTTTGAACCTACTAGATCAGATTTGAACTTATCAATTGCAAAAGCTACTGCTAGGAATTCCTTTTCTGTAGTAGAATAGTTAACTTAAGCTGCATCAAGTGTCTTGCTTGCGTAGTGAATTGCATGTAGAATCTTGTTTTTCCTTTGCCCTAAAACTGCTCCTACTGTAAAATCACTGGCATCACACATAATCTCAAATGGAAGCTCCCAATCTGGTGCTTGGATTACTGAGGTTGAGATAAGGGCACTTTTAATCTTTTTAAAAGCCTCCATACAGTCATCATCAAAACAAAATTCAACATCTTTATTCAACAAATTTATAAGTGGCTTAGAAATTTTTGAGAAGTCTTTAATAAAGCGCCTATAAAATCCAGCATGTCCCAAAAAAACTCCTTACTCCTTTCACATTGATTGGTGGGGGTAACTTTTCTATTACTTCCACTTTGTCTTGATCTACTTCAATCCCATACTCAGATATCTTGTGTCCCAAAACAATTCCTTCTTTAACCATGAAGTGATATTTTTCCCAATTTAATACCAAGTTCACATCTTCACACCGTTGAAGAACTGTAGAGAGATTTTGTAAACAAGTATCGAAATCATTCCCATAAATTGTGAAGTTATCCATAAATACTTCCATGATTTTCTCTATTAAATCTGAAAAAATTACCATCATACACCTTTGAAAAGTAGTTGGAGCATTACATAATCCAAATGGCATACGGTGATAAGCAAAAGTTCCATAAGGACATGTAAAAGTAGTCTTCTCTTGATCTTGAGGGTGAATTGGAATTTGAAAAAATCCTGAATAACCATCCAAATAACAAAAATATGAATGCTTTGCTAGTCTTTCAAGCATCTCATCAATAAATGGTAAAGGAAAATGATCCTTCCTAGTCTTTTTATTTAATTTCCTGTAGTCAATACACATTTGCCACCTTATAACTGTCCATGTTGGAACTAATTTATTATTTTCATTTCTGATCACAATCATCCCTCCTTTCTTTGGAACTACATGCATTAGACTCACCGATTCACAATCTGAAATAGGATAAATGTGTTGGGCCCTGTGGTTGTTTTGATGTGATCAACCAAGTTAGGTTAGGTCCTGCTTGTTTTGATGTGTGCAGGAGCTTAGGAGCGCAGAAAGTCGAGCAGAAGACGCAGCTAGAGAAAAGGACGTCACGAGAAAGGAGCTGATGGGCTTGGTGTGCCTGAAGGACGAGAGAGCTGCGGAAGAGTACACCAGTGGATGAGAAGAACATGCACGACGTTCGAGGGATGAGAAGCCGGGTCTGAAGCTTGCTCAAGGAGAAGGCCGGAAATTGGGTTCGGGTGAGCCTTATTTCGGTTGGCCGCAATCACCCAAGCAATCAGAGCTTCGGAAGAACAAAAGGAGTCAAAAGGAGCTGAAAAAGCTAGTTGGAGGCGCCTTCAACAAAGTGCTGAAGGCGCCTACACTGACTACAGCCTTGGAGGAGCCTCCATTACCTTGAAGGTACCTCAACCTTGTCCGAGGCACCTCAAGGGCATTGGAGGTGCCTCAGACCATTGGAGGTGCCTCAGACCCAATCTAGATGGTCGTTTGCAAGCAGATAAGGTTTTATCTGGTAAAATCCATTGGAGGCGCCCTCAACCCTCTTGGAGGCGCCTTCAAGACTCAAGATATAATTTTTAGGAGCTATATAAAGGCCCCTGGAGCTAGGAATAAATTAATCAACTCTGTATTAAGTTCCTAGCAACTTCTGAGCGTTCTTAGAGTGTGAAAAAGATTTCTCCGCCTACAATGAAGGAGACATTCTAGTGGAGTTGTTCGACTGCCTTAGATTAACAACCCCTGGGTTGTAACCAAGTTAAATTTCCTATCTCTCTTTTATTACTATTGTTTTACATTTTATTGTTGCTATTAATTTTTAAGTTGAAAAGTCTTGAGGAGGGTATTCTTTATTTGCAGGCAATTCACCCCTCCCCTCTTGTCGGCCCTGCTGTACCAACAAGTGGTATCAGAATCAGATTGCCTCAGAAGGACTGATCGCTAACTGAAGCACAAAGATCAAGACGACGGCCGAGACAAACATTCATCCCCCAAAATTCGACGGAGACTTCGCTATATGGAGACGAAGAGTGGAGGTATTTTTTAAAATGGATTTTGACATTCTTCTAACTATGAAATTTGGTTTTACGGCTCCAAAAGACAAAGAAGAGTATCAGTAAACGAAGAAGGAGCAAGCTGATTTCGTGGCCAACGGAAAGGCATAATTTCACCTGCTCAACATTTTGCCGCCCCAAGAGGTAAGTCGGATCGGAAGCTACGACTCCACCAAAGACCTCTGGGAAAAATTTCTAGAGCTCCACGAAGGCACTTCAGAAGTGAAGCTAGAAAGGCGGGACATCCTTTAAACTTAACTAACGAATCTCCGGATGAACAACCATGAGAAGGTAGCAGAACTCCAAGAAAGAATCAAAAGAGCTGATAACTCAGCTAAATAACCTCGGAGAATCGGTAACAAACCTAGACTCGATCCGGTATGCATTCAATGCCTTCCCAAGATCTCCAAAATGGGCGTCCTTAGTAGATGCATACTACATCTCTAAGGACTTTGAGGTAAGTACATTAGAAAACCTATTTTCTATAACAACCCAAATTTCCTCATTTCGAGTCCTAATAGTATTTAAAAATATTTAGAAATGCTTTAGAAAAATTCTAGAGATTTTTAGAAATTTTAGAAATGCAATTTTTGGAGTTCGTTTGGTATTTTTACCAAAAGAAACAAGTTGCAAAAAAATAAAGAAAATTAGTTGAGATTCGAACCTGCAACCTCCGGCCGAACCAAGCCTTAAGCAAATCCGGCTGACCAAGTGGTCAAGCAGGCGGTTCTGTTTAAAAAAAGGTAGCGAATTTATTTAAGATAGTTAACAGAATATTATAAAAGGGATAAGTTGATGTTAGATTTGTCTGTTTAGAAAAGGTAGCAAAATTATTTAAGATAATTAACAGAATATTATATAAGGGATAAGTTGATGTTGGATTTGTCTGTTTAGAAAAGGTAGCAAATTTATTTAAGATAGTTAATAGAATATTGGATTATAAAAGGGATAAGTTGATGTTGGATTTGTCTGTTTAGAAAAGGTAGCGAATTTATTTAAGATAGTTAACAGAATATTGGATTATAAAATGGATATGTTGATGTTGGATTTGTCTGTTTAGAAAAGGTAGCGAATTTATTTAAGGAGTTAACAGAAATATTAAGTTATAAAAAGGGATAAGTTGATGCTCTATTTTTCGGTGACTTAAACCATTCTCTCCTTCTCTTCTGCGTACGATGGCGGAGCTCGGGCAGAAAATGAAAGGGAGTTAGGGCATCATCTCCGGCGGTCGGCCAAGGTCCTAGAAGCCTTTTTTGTTCGGTTGTGAGTCCAAGAAGCAAGGTAAGTTCTTTTCACCTGCAGTAGGAGTAGTTTCGGACCTTTGTTCTTCTTGAATTCGAAGCATGAGAAGCGCATATAGTGCAGATTTTTAATTAAGCCTATAGTGCATATTTTAATTAAGCTTATAGTGCAGATTTTTATGTAGACTTATAGTGCAGATTTTAATTAAGCTTGTAGTGCAGATTTTTAATTAAGCATATAGTGTAGATTTTTAATTAAGCTTATAGTGCAGATTTTTATATAGGCTTATAGTACAGATTTTAATTAAGCTTGTAGTGCAGATTTTTAATTAAGCCTATAGTGCAGATTTTAATTAAGTTTATAGTGTAGATTTTTATGTAGGCTTATAGTGCATAGTTTTATTAAGCTTGTAGTGCATATTTTTAATTAATCATATAGTGCAGATTTTTGTGTAGGCTTATAGTGCAGATTTTAATTAAGCTTATAATGCAGATTTTTATGTAAGCTTATAGTGCAAATTTTAATTAAGCTTATAGTGTAGATTTTAATTAAGTTTATAGTGCAGATTTTAATTAAGCTTATAGTGTAGATTTTAATTAAGCCTATAGTGCAGATTTTTAATTAAGCTTATAGTGCAGATTTTTATTTAATCTTATAATGCAAATTTTAATTAAGCCTATAGTGCAGATTTCAATTAAGCTTATAGTGCAGATTTTTTATGTAAGCTTGTAGTGCAGATTTTAATTAAGTCTATAGTGCAAATTTTAATTAAGCTTATAGTGTAGATTTTTTTTGTAAGCTTATAGTGCAGATTTTTAATTAAGCTTGTAGTGCAGATTTCTTAGAGCTTAAAATGCAGATTTCTTTAAAGCAGATTTCTTTAGAGCTTGTAGTGCAGATTTCTTAAGAGCTTATGGTACAGATTTCTTTAAAGTTTATAGTGCAAATTTTTTGTGGAACTTGTAGTGCAGATTTTTGGTGGAATTTATAGTGCAGATTTTTGGTGGAACTTGTAGTGTAGATTTTTGGTGGAACTTATAGTGCAATTTTTAAAGAAAAAGATTATAGTGCAGTTTGGTTAAGTATTATAGTGCAGAATTTATGTTTGCATAGTATGAAGAAATAGTGTAGCATAGAATGCAGAATCTTGATTAGTATAGTATGCAGAATTTTGATTAGCATAGTATGCAGATTTTTGTTTATGCATTTTAAAGTTAGAATTTGTTTAAACATTTCAGTTTTTAAAGAAACATTCTTTTATTAGAAGTATTAACAAGTGTAAGAAAGATAAAGAAAAGAAAGAGAAAGGTCAAGGCCTTAAGTAGATCCCAAAGTCAAGACTTTAGGGATTTTGACACACAAGGTGCTTAAAGAAAATACCGAGGCATTATATATTAGAAGTAATAAAAGATAACAAGTATTTACTTTATTTAAGAGGCTAGTACCCGACTTCCGAGGTTGTCGTTAAACAAATCCAGGTGTTCAATTCCGATGTCTGGCCTTGGTAGACCGAGGTATGCTCTTTTAGGATTGGTGGCTCGCTACCCCAACCTATTAGGGAACCCGCATAAGATGGTACTAAGCCTGGGCCCAAGAAGAAAGTTGATTATTATTTTGAAGTATTAAAGTATAAGTTTTTAAACAAGTGAAATAAGATTCAGAAAGTATTTAAAATTCAGCAAGATTATGCTAGCATGATTATATAGATTTGTTTTACACGTTTAGAATTTCAGTATGTTTCTTTTGCCTGTAGATGAGCATGAGTAGTTTTCCTTTTGAGCATTCAGCTTTTAGATTTCAGTATATTAACATGCATATTCAAGTTTTGTGAGTTAGATAGCGCTAACTAAGCAATTTTGCTTATAGTTGCATTTCCTCTTACTGTAGATAAAGGAAAGGAAAAGTTATAGCAAAGGAAGGCGACAAGGAGGTGCGGATAGATGTGTGATGCCTGGACTATAGAAGTCTTGGGATTTAGCATAAGAATTTAGTAAGATTGCCATTTATTAAGAATGTATTAGATGAGTCATTTAGTATTCCGCTGCTAGTTAATTGTATGTTTTGAGTTCTCCGAGAGTTTTAGGAATTACTATCAACATGTGTGCAATGTTAGTTAAGATAAGTTAGTAGTCCAGTAGCGCCCCGCCCTCACAGACCAGTAGTGAGGAGGGTGGGGTGTTACATTTTCTGCCTTCAAACTTCACGAGTCTCGAATTGCAGAGCCAAGTCAAGCAAAGCCAAATCTCAATATTGCCCTACAAGCCGAAAAGGACAATCCCGACTCTGAAGCGTCGATCGACGAGTCTGAAGCAGCTCTATTAGTAAGAAAATTGAATAAATTTATTAAAACTAATAAATTTAGATCGCAATCAAAAGGAATCAACGCAGCAAAAGGACGGTTCATTGCTACATCTGCAACGAGGAATGACACATCAAGGATGACTGCCCAAGACTGAAGAAAAGGGACAAGGAGAAGTTTCAAAAGCCGACGTTCTCGAAGCGCAAAATTCTGAAGGCTACATGGGATGAATCATCATCCTTGGAATCAGAAGTCGAAGCCTTCTCAGGATTAGCACTGATGACCAACCATCTTTTCAAAGAAACCAGCTTGGAGATGAGTATAGATGAAGGGGGAGGATCATCAGAAGAAGAAAGTTGTGATGAAGGGAGAGCATAAGATATAGAGGTAAGTGATGTACGTAATCTGACTCCCAAGCAATCCTTTCAATTCATAAAAGTTCTCACTAAAGACTTAGTTTAATTAGAAAAGGAGAATAGTGAGTTGAAATTAAACTTAGCAAAAGCATGCCCACTAGATATGTACGATAATTTGAAATTAGAGAATGATAAATTGAAAAATGAAATTGAAAAATTGAAAAATAATTATGCATGCTTAAATAAATTTCCAAAATCAAGACTCAAGTTATATGGCAAATTAAACTGGTACATTAGAAAACATCAGGGACAACTTAGGAAAGTTCCAGAAAGTTATATACCCCCTAAGTTCTTGATTAATCCAGTAGGAAGGAACCTTTACTGGGTTCCAAAATCTTTTCTAGACTAATTTTTTATTAGTTAAAAGTTTTCAGCGAGAAAATTAAACGTTAAAATTGTTGGAACCCCAAGGTTGTTTTGGTGTGATCAACAAGTTAAGTTAGGTCCTATGTGTTTCTAACCTTGTGTCTAAGTGTGCAGGAGCTTAGGAACACAGGTAGTCGAGCGGAAGACGCAGCTAGCGAGAAGGATGACAGTCCGAGGGACGAGGTGCTGCGGAAGAGTATCCCAGTGGACGAGAAGGAAGCGTGCGATGGTTCCGAGGGACGAAAGCCGGAGCGGAAGATTGCTCGGGGAGTAAGAGACGGAGCTAGCGAGAAGGACGGCACGCTGTGCGTCCGAGGGACGAAGACTGCGGATGAGTACGCCGGCGGACGAGAAGGAAACACGCGGCGATTCCGAGGGACGAGAAGCCGGAGGGAAGGCCGCTCGAGAAGACCGGAAGTTGGATTCGGGTGAGCCCTTTTCCGGATGGCAGAGATCACCCAAGAGAGCGGATCTGGAGGAGAAGAACCGGACCGAGGCGGGACTGAACTAGAGAAGAGGTCCCGGATGAAAAAGTCAACGGCTGTTGACTTTGGGCTCCGGGGCGCCCGGAACAGTCCGGGGCGCCCGGAGCAGCCCGGGGCTCCCGGAACCCTTCCGGGAGCCCGGACCGAGTATTTTGACCAGATCGAGTCAAAACTCAATCTGAACGTTGGGGGATAAAATTTATCCCCCTCAGGGCGCCCGGAACCCTTTCCAGGCGCCCCGACCAAGGCTATAAATATAGCCTTGGTCCAGAAGCTTTTCATGAATTCAGAACTCACGCATTTCTTTCAAACACTTGTACGCTTTCTGTAGTTAGCTTCTGTTGTGCGCTTCGACTTTGTAAGAGGCTTCTTCGCCTGAAGGAGAAATTCTAGTGTGATCATCTTTCTTGGATTAACAACCTCCCCGGTTGTAACCAAGTCAAAACCTGGTGCCTCGTTTTCTGTTCTGATCTTAGTTTATTGCTTTGATTATTTTACAAGTGTCAGTTTAAGAGTTCGAGAAGGGTTGGTTTGTGTTTTGATTTCTGCAGGGCTATTCAACCCCCCTTCTAGCCGGCCCAACGGTCCTACAAGTGGTATCAGAGCCGAGGCGCTTCAGGAGGACTAACCGCCGAACGAAGCAAGGTCATGGCCGGACCAAGCATCCATCCGCCGAAATACGAAGGGGACTTCTCTACGTGGAAAAAACTGATGCAGGTATTTCTTACAACAGATATTGAACTATTTTTAATAATGAAATTTGTCTTTGAAGCTCCAGAGGATAAGGAAATAGATAAATGGACAAAAAAGGAGCAGGCTGACTTCGTGGCGAACGGCAAAGCAGAGTACCATCTGCTAAGCGTTCTTCCGCCTCAAGAAGTCAACAGGATCGGTAAATACAACTCCGCAAAGGAACTTTGGGAGAAGTTCCTCGAGCTGCACCAAGGTACGTCCGAAGCCAAACTTGCTAGACGAGATCTGCTTCGCAATCAGCTCACTAGCCTGCGACTTGGGGAAGATGAGACTGCACTCCAGAATAAAAGAAATCATCACCGGACTCACGAATCTCGGAGAAAAGGTAAGTAACCGAGATTCGCTCAGGTACGCCTTAAATTCATTTTCAAGAAATTCAAAATGGGCATCACTAGTAGATGCTTTTTACATTTCGAAGGACTTAGAAAAAATTTCATTAGAAGAATTTTTTTCAACATTTGAAGTGCATGAGACAAGATGTGCAGGAATGAAGGAGCCCAAGAACAACGTCGCCCTCAAAGCTTCGAGAGACGAACCTGAGTCAGAATCTTCTCTCGACGACGAGGAAATGGTAATGATGGTAAGAAGATTTAAGAAACTTTGTAAATCCAGATCTACTAACCATCCGCAGGGGAAGAAGAAAAGGACGATCCGCTGCTACCATTGCGACGAAGAAGGGCACGTCAAGGATAATTGCCCCAAGCTGAAGAGCAAGAACAAGGAAAAGGGTAAGAAGCCTATCCAAAAGCGAAAAGTCCTAAAGGCGACGTGGGATGATACGTCGTCAGAGTCGGAAGTCGAGGCATTCTCCGGACTTGCTCTAATGGCAAGTCATCAAGACGACGACTGCGAGTCAAGCTCTTCCTAAATGAGCATCGAGAGCATCGATGAAGGGGGAGCTTCGTCAGAAGAAAGCAGCAGTTCAGGGGGAGACACGGAAAACGAACTCGATAAGGTAAGTCAGGTACGTTCTCTTTCTCTCGATAAACTTTATAAATTTGTTAAGTTGTTAACTAAAGACTGCTGTAAATTAGAAAAAGAAATAAAAAATTTAAAAATAATTTTATAAGTCTTGACCTCTAGAAGAATTAGATAAATCAAAATTAGAAAATGAAAAATTGAAACTTGAAAATAATGATTTGAAAATTCAAGTAGATAATTTGAAAAACCATGCATATTCATCTAAAGCCAATGTTAGAAGATTTAATAATTTAAATTGGTACTTTAAATATCACCCTGGACAAATTAGGAACATTTCAAGAAAATATATTCCTAAAAACGTTTTAGTTAATCCAGTAGGTTGGAACATATATTGGGTTCCTAAATCATGCTTAAACTAAATTTTAAAATTAAAATTAGCGCTTTAAGTGAGAAAATTAAACAAAGAATTTCTTTATGAGGCTTTGTCAAGGAAGTGGTTGTTGCTCCAATAACCAAGAAGGCCTAGTGCCTCGCCACGACCTGGAAACCAAAATATTGAAATAAATGTTTAATTAACTTACTAATGAAGCATTAATACAAGAATTAATTAGTGCTTTAAAAAGGGTTACTCAAAACATTTTATTTCAATTTAGAAATTTACTTACTTAAAATTTTTAATTGACTAAGTCATTTATGTGCTTAAAAATTCTCAAAAATCATTCTTTCTTAAGTTAAAAGATTTTCTGAAATTAAAAAAAACTTTACTTAGAAATTTTTTTTAAGTTAGAAATATTTATCAAATTAATTCTTGCAAAAACTTAAACTTGTTTTTATGAATTTCTTCTAAATATTTTTTCAAATATTTTAAAAAGGGTTAAACTAAAACTTTAACCCTTAGATTGTTTCTCTTGGAACCCCATTTTTTTGTGATCAAAGGGGGAGAAGGGAAAGTATAAGTCTAGGGGGAGGTAGATAGATTTAATTTTTTGTCTATCTTTTTTACTGAGGTAGATAGAGTTATTTTTTTTCTATCTTTTTGTACTTAAATTGCAAATTAAGTTAAGTTACTTAATTTTATTTAAAGTCTATTTTACCCTAGCTTAACTTGGGTTGATCACACTAAAAAGGGGGAGATTGTTGGAACCCCAAGGTTGTTTCGGTGTGATCAACAAGTTAAGTTAGGTCATGTGTGTTTCTAACCTTGTGTCTAAGTGTGCAGGAGCTTAGGAACACAGGTAGTCGAGCGGAAGACGCAGCTAGCGAGAAGGACGACAGTCCAAGGGACGAGGTGCGGCGGAAGAGTACCCCAGTGGATGAGAAGAAAGCGTGCGATGGTTCCGAGGGACGAAAGCCGGAGCGGAAGATTGCTCGGGGAGCAAGAGACGCAGCTAGCGAGAAGGACGGCACGTGGTGCGTCCGAGGGACGAAGACTGCGGATGAGTACGCCGGCGGACGAGAAGGAAACACGCGGCGATTCCAAGGGACGAGAAGTCGGAGGGAAGGCCGCTCGAGAAGACCGGAAGTTGGGTTCGGGTGAGCCCTTTTCCGGATGGCAGAGATCACCCAAGTGAGCGGATCCAGAGGAGAAAAACCGGACCGAGGCGGGACTGAACTAGAGAAGAGGTCCCGGACGAAAAAGTCAACGACTGTTGACTTTGGGCTCCGGGGCGCCCGGAACAGTCCGGGGCGCCTGGAGCAGCCCGGGGCTCCCGGAACCCTTCCGGGCGCTCGGACCGAGTATTTTGACCAGATCGAGTCAAAACTCAATCTAAACGTTGGGGGATAAAACTTATCCCCCCCAGGGCGCCCGGAACCCTTTCCAGGCGCCCCGACCAAGGCTATAAATATAGCCTTGGTCCAGAAGCTTTTCATGAATTCAGAACTCACGCATTTCTTTCAAACACTTGTACGCTTTCTGTAGTTAGCTTCTGTTGTGCGCTTCAACTTTGTAAGAGGCTTCTCCGCCTGAAGGAGAAATTCTAGTGCGATCATCTTTCTTGGATTTACAACCTCCCCGGTTGTAACCAAGTCAAAACCTGGTGCCTCGTTTTCTGTTCTGATCTTAGTTTATTGCTTTGATTATTTTACAAGTGTCAGTTTAAGAGTTCGAGAAGGGTTGGTTTGTGTTTTGATTTCTGCAGGGCTATTCAACTCCCCCTTCTAGCCGGCCCAACGGCCGTACAAAAATTTCTTTATAAGGCTTTGTCTAAGGAAGTGGTTGTTGCTCCAATAACCAAGAAGGCCTAGTGCCTCGCCACGACCTGGAAGCCAAAATATTGAAATAAATATTTAATTAACTTTCTGGTAAAGCATTAAAATTATAATTAAATAATGCTTTAAAAGGTTTTTGAAACATTTTTTAAATAATTTTTTCAAAAATATTTTTATACTTAGAAAAATATTTCTTGCATAAAATTTTTACTTAGAAAAAATTCTAAACTAATATTTCCTAATGTAAAATTTCTTCGGAAATTAGAAATTTTGCTTAAATTTCTTTTTAATTATCTTACCTAAATTTTAACTTAGAAAATTATTTTACCTAAGTTTAACTTAGAAAATTATCTACTTAGAAAAATTTCAAAAATATTTATGTTTGCCTAAGTTAAAATTTATTTTGGCAATTATTTTGAAACTGATTTATTTTAATTTAACATTGTTTTTATAGAATATTGATTGATAAAATTATCCCATTTTTTTTATAGAAAACTTGAACTTTTCTCTAGAAAACTTCTACTTGTTAGTTATGACCCCCATTTTTTTGCTGTGATCAAAGGGGGAGAGATAGGAACAAGTTAGGAAGAGTTAAAAATTTAAAAATATTTCTTTTTCTTAGTGTTGCAAATTTTATTATTGCAATCTTTATGCATAAACTCTTAGTTTAGTAATTTCTATAAATTACTGTTTGTCTATTTTTTCCCTAACTTGAACTTGGGTTGATGCATATCAAAAAGGGGTAGATTGTTGGGCCTCGTGGTTGTTTTGATGTGATCAACCAAGTTAGGTTAGGTCCTACTTGTTATTTGATCCCTGTATCTAAGTGTGCAGAAGCTTAGGAGCGCAGGAAGTCAAGTGGAAGATATAGCTAGCAAGAATAATGACACGAGAAAGGAGCCGACGGGCTTGGTGTGTCTGAAGGATGAGAGAGCTGTAGATGAGTACACCGGTGGACGTGAAGAACATGCGCGATGTTCGAGGGATGAGAAGCCGGGTCGGAAGCCTGCTCGAGGAGAAGGTTGGAAATTGGGTTTAGGTGAGCCCTATTTCGATTGGTCGCAATCACCCAAGCAATCGGAGCTTCGGAAGAAGAAAAGGAGTCAAAAGGAGCTGAAAAAGCTAGATGGAGGTGCCTTCAATGAAGTGCTAAAGGCGCCTGCGCTGACTGTAGTCTTGGATGCGCCTCTATTACCTTGAAGGCACCTCAACCTTGTCCAAGGTGCCTCAAGTGCATTGGAGGTGCCTCAGACCCAGTCTAGATGGTCGTATGCAAAACAGATAAGGTTTTATCCAGTCAAATCCATTGGAGGCGCCCTCAACCCTCTTGGAGGCGCCTTCAAGACTCGAGATAGAATTTATAGGAGTTATTACTATAACAAAAGTGACTTTCCGCAGCGCATCATCAACGGCGTGCGGTAAACGTGCGCCGTTAATAATGTTTTTTATGGCGTGCCAAATTATGTGCACTGCGGATAATATAATATTTATATAAACGACAGCATGCAGAAAAAGTATGTTGTCGATAATTATTTCTACGGCATACAATGTGCACTGTTAAAAGTTAATATTAACAGCGTGCGGAGTGTGCTGTTAATAGTTATTATACATATATAAATAACGACGTGCAAAACTGTATGCTACGAAAAAATATTACAAAAATTTAACAGCGTACAATGTATGCCGTTAATAATCCACAAAATTTTCTACACATATCAAAAATTTTCACACCAAATTTACCTCCCTCGCTAAACATCCTCACTCACACCCCCGCGAACTTAATCACACATAAAACATCCTCGCGCAAAACCTAAAATTGTGCCACACGTACTCCCTCCGCCTCCCTCCGGCGGAACCTCTCCTCACGCAACCTCCTCCTCACGCGAACCCTAAACTCCTCTCCGCCAACAGTGAAGACCTCTCCGTCGAAGCCCTCCTCCTCAGACGAAATCTCTCCACCGAAGCCCTCTCCGCCGAAGCCTCCTCACGCGAACTCCCTCTGCCGAGATTAGTTCCTAAGGTCTCTTCCATCTGGTTGCTTCATATGGATGTTTTCTTCAAGACTTCCATTAAGGAAAGCTGTCTTGACATCCATTTGTCAAGTCTCATAATCCATATGAGCGGCAATGGAAAGAGTATCCAGATAGACTTAAGCATGGCTACCCGCGAAAAGGTCTCCTCATAATCGATTCCCTCTTTCTGAGTGTACCCTTTTGCAACAAGCCTTGCTTTGAAGGTTTCTACCTTCCCGTCTATCCCTCTTTTCCTTTTGTAGATCCACTTGCATCCAACGGCTTTTACACCATCAGGTGGTTCTACAAGCTCCTAGACCTTATTAGAATACATAGATTCTATTTCTGAATTCATTGTCTTTTGCCAAGATACTGCATCTATATCTTGGAGTGCTTCGTCATATGTCTGGGGATCAGGTTCATGTTTGCCCGGGATCAAGTCTGAACACTCTCCCAAAAAAATGAATCTCTTAGGTTACCTTACAACCCTCCCACTACGACGAGGCACTGTCGGTGGTTGTGTATCATGTGTGACACGTGTTGCAGTCTCTCGTGGTACTTCATCTTGTACTGTTGGTACTAAAGTAGACGTGCCCTCTCTAAGTTCTTCTAGAACAATTTTGCTACTGGGCTTATGGTCCATTATATAGTTTTCTTCTAAAAACCTGGGCATTAGTGCTAACAAAGACCTTCTGATCTTTAGGACTATAAAATAAACCACCTTTCGTTCCTCTGGGATAACCCACAAACATGCGCACTTCTGTACGAGATTCTAACTTATCAGCATCCAGATTTAGCACATGTGCTGGACTACCCCAAATCTAAATATGTCTTAGATTGGGCTTTCGCCCATTCCACAATTCTGTGGGAGTAGAGGATACTGATTTAGAAGGTACTAAGTTCAAAATGTGTGCTGTCGTTCCAGAGCATATCCCCAAAATGAATTTGGTAATTCTGAATAACTCATCATGGATCTAACCATCTCCATAAGAGTTCTATTCCTTCGTACAGCCACACCATTCTGTTGGGGTGTACTAGGTGCGGACAACTGGGATTGAATCCCAGCCTCTGATAAGTAATTTCTAAACTCTCCTAAGAGGTATTCGCCACCGTGATTAGACCATAATGTCTTGATACTTTTACCAAGACGTTTCTCCATATCAGCCTTGTACTCTTTGAATTTATTAAAGCACTCAGACTTGCAGCGCATCAGGTAAATGTATCCGTATCTTGAATAATCGTCTATAAAAGAGACAAAATATTCAAAACCACCTCTTGCCTAGATAGACATAGGACCACACAAATCAGAATGAACCAGTTCTAACGCATCTTTGGCTCTATACCCTTTGGCCTTAAAAGGTCTCTTGGTCATTTTACCTTCTAAGCAGGATTCACATGTTGGAAAGTTTTCCAACTCTAATGAACCCAAGAGTCCATCGGCTACAAGCCTTTGAATCCTACTTAAGTTAATATGACCAAGCCTTAGATGCTAAAGATATGTTTGGTTCATTTCCGAAGGTTCTTTTCTCTTATTAGAGTTAGAAGATGTGTTATTAATTTTCATATTTTGCTTTGTGGGAGAAATTGGATTTAAAGTATATAAATTGCCAACCAATGCACTAGAACAGATAATCACCTTATTTCTCTTTATAACGACATTGTTACTAAAGGAAACTGAATACCCATCCAAATACAGTTTAGAAACTGAAATTAAATTCTTTCTAAAACTGGGTACATAAAGACAATTTCTTAAAACCAAACTTCTATTCCTATCAAAAGATAAGTAGACGTCTCCCACTGTAATAGGCGTCACCTTAGTAGCATTGCCCATGTAGACGATTATCTCTCCATCAAATAGTCATCGGGTTTCCTGGAACCCCTGCAAAGAATTACAGACATGATCAGTGGCTCTCGTATCTACACACCAGGTGCTAGTAGATAACACCGCTAAACATATTTCAACTACTAGAGCATGAGATATACCTTTATTGTTCTGATTTCTATGAGGACAGTCCGCCTTCCAATGTCCTGACTGCTTGCAGATGAAGCACTTGCCTTTCGGCTTCTTCATTCCAACTTTTTATCCTAGAGGTTTATTCACTTTCTTTGTTGAAAAGACCTATTTCTTCTTCTTCTTGCCTTTCGTCTTAGAAGTAGAACCATTTTCAGCATAGTGAATCTGAGAACTTTGACAAAATATACCTTCTGCTAACTGTAGTTCTGTCAGAAGTTCCGCCAACATATACTCTCTTTTGTTCATGTTATAGTTCAGGCGAAATTGCTCAAAACTTCTGGGTAGCGTTTGAAGAATTATATCTTCCAGGGTTTCCCCATCGATTTCTCCTCCAAGAACTTGTATTTCATTCAGATAGGCCATCATTTTGAGGATATGATCCCTTACAGGTGTTCTCTCAGACATGGTGGCTGTCATTAACTTTCTCATTGCCTCTTGCCTAGCAGTCCGACTCTGGTGCCCAAAGAGTTCTTTGAGATTGTTCATTAAATCATAAGCTGTTGGTAAATCTTGATGCTGATGTTGTAATACATTTGACATTGATGCCAAAATGTAACACCGCGCCATCTCATCAGCTTTTACCTATTTCTTATGATACTCAATCTCCTCTGGGGTAGAGTCACCATCAGGTGCATCAGGGCAAGCCTCAGTCAGTACAAACTTATAGCTTTCAACAGTAAGAACAATGTCCAAGTTCCTTTTCCAATCTATATAATTGGGACCAGTAAGTTTGTTTTCTTTCAGTATAATGGCCAGTGGGTTGAAAATCATCCTAAGAATCACAAAAATAAACTTTGATCAAGACTCTAAATTTAGAATAATATTAATTCCTCAAACAATACTATTTTAAATTAACCAACACCTCAAATCACCATGAATTTTGCATGCCATGATAGTGTGGACGTATACAAAATCAAACATTTGAAAGAGGAGGTTTTACCCATTAATTTTATCCTTGTCAACCTAACTTTATGACAAATAAAATTAATAGTTGGTTTTCCTTTGGTCACACAAATAATAGCAGTGACTCCGATGGGGAGGATACTATTAGACGTGTCTAAGTGTATACCATTACTTAACACTTAGTCCATTAATAAGATTTTGCCCCTTCCGATGGGGAAGATCACATGATCTTAATTAATTTCCTATAGTTATGCAAAATGAAAGTTTGATATAGTGATTCACAAACAAACTCATCCAATATGGAGGAAGGCACTCAGAGCCAACACGCAAGTTTGTTTGCATCAATTACAAACTATTAATGGAGACCGTGGAATTTATTAAAATCCCTCTCCCACTTAGTTATTTAAAAATGAGGATTTTAACCTATGCTAGCATACATCTCATGCACATAAACATCACAGTAAATAAAAGCAATAAATTTGGAAATTAATTTTCCAACTATTATGGTCTTTTCCATCACTGTCTTCAGTATGCTCCAACCCTAGCTGCTACCATCTTTAGCCACCGCCATCGGGTCGAGTCGTCGCATCCATCTTGCTTCTTATTCCGCTGCGCCTTTGGTCCTCCAAAAGTACCACGCCTTGCAAGCATCCGATCCGCGACAAAAATAGAATTTTATATATATCAATCCTATATTCCATAAAGGAATGTACATGTATTCTAGATCGAACAAAAAAAAAATTCTAAAAATAATAGAGCTCCTGCTGTATTTGATACATATAATCATGCACACAAAATAATGCCCTTGACATGTCCAAGGGTCCAATCACACACAATATCTAAATGCCATAATAGTTGGAGCCTACAACCACAAAGTTAGCATATCCTACTATTATCCTGCCTAAATTATGTATGACATGTGCATAATTAATTTGAAAACCAAAACACACAGAGGCAAACCCTAGCTCTGATACCAATTGTTGGTTAGTGGTAGGAAAATGTACCGGTTCCACTGTACAAAAATTTTTTTGTACAAATGTTGAACCTTTCCTTAAATAACCTATTGTGTTCTTTAGAAGTTAAATTAGGAACCACAGACGGAACTTAACATCATTGATTCCAAATTTAACTTATCTGTTCTTAATGGTTTAGATTTGAATTGCAAGCGGAACTTAACACTATTGATTCAAATCCACCTATGTTATTAATTCCATTAAATATTAATTTCTAAAATTGGCTTCCAGGACTACATGGCGAGGCACATGACCTTCTTAGATATGGGAGCAACCACCACCGCCTGGACAAAGCCTTTTAAGGAAAGCTAATATTTAATTTCCTTAAATAACTCTAGGTTAACCAAAAAGAACAATCGAATCACAAATTTGAAAAAGAAGAAAACACAAACTCGAAAAACTAATTCGAAAAACTAGATCTAATGCCTCTTGTGTTTAGAATTCTTACAAAAAGAAATAACTAGCATGATACGGAAAACAATTGCTAATTATACCTTCTCTTTGTAAACTAATGACCTCTTGATCTTCTGTCGTATTCCTCACCTCACCTTGGACGTCGTGTGGGCGACGATCCTCCAAGATGAACACCACCCAAAAGCTACCTTCCTCTTCCTCTAAAATCCGGCCACCACCACCACCAAGGAGAAGAGAGCAAAGGGAAAGGGAGAAGAGAGAGTACCGACCACCAAGAGATCTCCAAGCAAGAGAATAAGAGTTGTATCTCATGAAGCCTCCTCACCCCTTCTTTTATAATACTTGCCCAAGGCAAATAAGGAAAGACGTTTTACAAAAATTAAAATCTTCATCTAGTTTTTCCTTTTCCCGTTTTATTTTCCTTTTCTTTCCTCTTGATTGAATCAATCACCAAAAATTAATTTGATGATTTTTTTTTATAATATGGCCAGCCACCTTGCTTGGGCACCAAGCAAGGGTGGCCAACCCCATAAGAGGAAAGGAATTTTATTTTTTATAAAATTTTACAAGAAGAAAAACTCTTATAAAATTTTACAAGCTCTCTTTCCTAAAGTAGAAGTTAAAAAAGGAAAGTTCTAAAAATTAAAACCTTGTTTTAAAATTTAAAACTTCTCTTATAAAATTTTCTTTTTTAACTTGATGATAGAAAATTTAAATTTTAAAACTTATCTACCTTTTTTTCTAAACTATGAGGATGGTTAAAAAAGGAATGTTTTAAAACTTTTAAAACTCTCTATTAAAACATGTGGCCTAATTCAAATAAGGCAAGTTTTAAAAATTAAAATCTCTCTTTTAACTTATAGTTTTCTACAAAGAGAAGATTTTAAAAATTAAAAGCAACCCTCCTTGTTTAAATTATTGTGGTCGACCCCTACTAGCTTGATCACCAAGCAATAGGGTCGACCCCTATAGAAGAGGATGTGGCCGGCCCTTGCTTGGTCACCAAGTATTGGACCGACCCCCTTCTTGGACACCAAGATGGGCTTATATTTGGATGGACTTGAGGCTATAATGAGACTATGTCAGGGACCTAGAGGAGAAATTGGTTTTGGTGTTCCGATGAGCTTGAGTATCCCGTGTTCGCCTCGAACACACAACTCAAGTTCATCGATAATAACTCATTCCACTAGAGAGTTATTACCGCACTACCGCACTACCGCACCAATCCCAAATTACATTATGGGCTCCTTCTTATCATGAGTGTGTTAGTCTCCCTGTGTTTAAGATAACAAATGTCCACTAATTAAGTAAGTTACTAACAACTCACTTAATTAATATCTAGCTCCAAGAGTAGTACCACTCAATCTCATTGTCATGTCGGACTAAGTCCACCTGCAAGGTTTAACATGGCAATCCTTATGAGCTCCTCTTGGGGCCATTCTCAACCTAGATAACTAGGACACAGATTCCTTCTATAATCAACAACACACACTATAAGTAATATTATTTCACAACTTATCGGGCATATTGATTTTGTAACGCCCTCAAAACTATTTTAGGAATATTCTATGATTTTTCTGGAATTATTATATATTTTTCTGGAATTTTTGGAGTATCGGAAGTGGCAAAAATAAATAGAAAAGTAAAATGGTTTAAGCGGGAATCGAACCCGGGACCTCTCGGGTCCGCTAAACCTTTAGTTAGCCTTAATAACCGGTGAACCCAGCAGGGCCGTGCTGAAAGAGAAGGGAAACATTTATATTTATATTTGAGTTGGGCCTAGTTACCCACTTAATATAAATTAAAAAACTTAAGTTGGTTTGGGTTATTTTTAGTTTGGTTCGGCAACATCTCTTTCTCAAAAACCCTCACCGCCGAACACCCTCTCCTTCTCCTCTTCCTTCTCTCAGCGCCCAAACAAGCCAAAGCCAACCCTAGGGTTCCCTCCCTAGGGCCCTAAGAGCATCTTCCGGCAGCGATTCCAACACAAGAACGCCCCCCTCCGCGAGAAGAACGTGTTGGAGCGAGGTTATTATCGAAAGGATCGTCTCCACCGGAATTCTAGCGAATAGAGTTATAAGAAAATTAGCGTACGAGGTAAGAAACCCCGCACCTGCAGTATAAGTAGCTCTCGCGTGTTTTCTTTTATGCATTAGATTAGTTTTATTAAATTTTGTCAGCATATAGTGTGTATTTTAACTCTTCTCACAGATTTAGGGATTAGTGAGCATCTCTAGATGGGCCGAGCACGTGTATCCTCTGTAGATAAGGGTTTAGACGCTGCTGGGTGCCTAGAGGTGGTCTCCCTGATCGAGAGGAGAGTTAGAAAGCGCCAAATGCTCGACAAAATGCCTAGCACAGTCTTATGATACAGTGGGCATTTAGTTAAATGCCATAGAACATGTTAATTAGCATGATCAGTTTTTATTTCAGCTTTTATGAGACTAGATGTCCAAATGGGTGGGCTCCCACAGTCGCCTCTAGGTTCAGACAACCTAGTTCTAGGTTCAGATAGCCTAGATTCAGCAAAATAGTATTAGCTATTTCAGTATTTTACTTTTCAGTGGCACTGTACTGGATTAGATATCCATTGGGTTGGGCTCCCATAGTCGTCCCTAGGTTTAGCTAACCTAGTAAACCCTACTAGATTCGGAACTTGCAATCCCGGGTCTAGTTAGGGATGCGCGCACAGCAAGTACAGTTGCCAGGGCCCATCAGCAGCATATTTAGTATTTTTACTTACTATATGTATATGGTTTTCAACCTCTCACAAATTAGTTCGTGAATTCAGTACAGTCCTAGCAGTAGTTCAGTATTAGCTTAGCTTAGTTTTTAGTATCAACTTAGTTCTTCATTGATACCATGTGATTGATATCATGTTCAGCTTTAGATATGCCATGATTGTATGCTTATATGCCATGTCATGTTTATTTTATTCAGTATACTTAGCATATTCTTTCAAACAGCATGATTTAAAATCATATTTGCATCGTACGCATGTTTTAGTGAGGTAGATGGTTTCTTACTAAGCGAAAGCTTATAGATACTTTCTTTTCCTTATACTGCAGATAAAGGTAAAGGGAAGATGGATTAGCGGAGGCTGGAGGACAATGCTGCAAAGATGTGTGTGGACAGGAACTTGGAAAGAAGATCTTAGGGAACTTTAGCAAGCCTTGTTTAAACATTAGAACTTTTCAGTATTTTATCATTTGCACTTTAGTATGTTCACTGCTACGAATTAGTTAACCATGCACTTTATGATGCTTAGAACGCTAGTTTTATGATGTTAGAGTGTTTATTAATCATTCTAGAACTTGTATTGTGTTTGAGGCACGAAGCAGTGCTGAAATCAGACCTTGGGCACGAAATCAGAAACTCGAATCGATCAGCTGATCGATTCGAGAGTTTCCAATCGATCGAAGGATCGAATGGGCATCTGGTCTCGCGAACAGTAGGCGTCTGGATCGATCCGCCGATCGATCCAGCAATTTCTGTCGCGAACAGAAGGCTCTGGGATCGATTACTGGATCGATTGACCAATCTGGATCGATCAGCCGATCGATCCAGAATATTGCCCGAGCACAGTAACGTGCTGGATCGATCATTGGATCGATCCAACCTATGTTCCGCATACAGTAGCCGGCTGGATCGATCACTGGATCGATCCGACCATTCCAATCGATCCGTGGATCGATTGGGAGGTCTGATAACAGCTGGAAAACATATATTTCAGTTCCTTGACCATAGGGGATGTAGTATATGTTAGGTATACTTTAGATTACACTCCTTAGTACATGTAGCACCAAGAAATGTTAACAGCTTAACAAAAATTTTAATTAGTCCAGCTTCCGCATCTAGTTCTAGAGATGGTCAGGGAATAGTTTAGCACAGTATAATGTGACGATCGGCCTTGTAGCCTAGTTAGTAGAAGGCGGGTCGTTACAGATTTATCGAGCTAAACCTCACCCTTTGATAAGTCAAAGAAATAAATATTAAATATATGTGCTTGTTATTATATTAGTATTAAGAGCACACACTTTTATAATAACTAAGGTCTAGTTCTTTTACTAAGTCAGTACAAAAAGAACTTTACCTAAAATGGTCCTACTCAATACACTTAGAGTGTACCAGTGTAATTTATTAATCAAGATAAACTAATACTTAATTACACTACGACTATTCCGATGATTTGTTCCTTTTCATCTTAGTTGTGAGCAACTATTTATAATTTATAAAGAACCAACAACATGATCTTCTGTGTGTGACACCACACACCATGTTGTGTACTATATAAATTAATTGAACAATTACATTTAACAAATAAATATAGATATTGACCAATGTGATTCTTTTATTTCAAAAATAAATGTTTACAAAAACTAGTCTTTTAGTATACACTCTAACATCCATAAGGCAAGTAAACACAATAGAGCACAAGTACCACCCAATACGAGACATCGTATAACGAGGAGAAATTGTTGCCGCCTAGATTGCATCAAATAATAGCCTAAGAGATCCTTTCACTAAGGCCCTTAAGGCAAGAACTTTTGATGGCCATGTTGAAGGGTTGGGAATCAGATGTATGACAGCAGATATGGTAGCTTAGTCTTTTAGTATAAGTGGGAGATTGTTAGAGTGTATACTAAAAGCCTAGCTTTTGTAAACATTTATATTTTGAAATAAAGAATCACATTGGTCAAAAAATATCTACATTTATGTTAAATGTAGTTGTTTAATTAATTTATATCGAAGATAACATGGTGTGTGGTGTCACTCACAGAAGATCATGTTATCAGTTCCTTATAAATTATAAACAGTTGCTCATGACTAAAATGGAAAGGAACAAACCGTTGGAATAGTCGTAGTGTAATTAGGAATTAGTTTATCTTGACTAATAAATTACACTAGTACACTCTAAGTGTATTGAGTAGGACCATTTAGGCAAGTTCTTTTATACTGACTTAAAAAAAGAATGAGATCTTAGTTATTATGGAAGTGTGTGTTGTTATTCCTAATATAATAGCAAGCACATATATTTAATATTTATTTCTTTAACTTATCAAAGGGTGAGATTTAGCTCGATAAATCAATAGGCCCGATAAGTTGGGAAATGATATTACTTATAGTGTGTGTTGTTGATTATAGAAGGAAACTGTGTACTAGTTATCTTGGTTGAGAATGTCCCCAAGAGGGGCTCATAAGGATTGTCATGTTAAATCCTGTAGGTGGACTTAGTCCGACATGATGATAAAGTTGAGTGGTACTACTCTCGGAGATAGATGTTAATTAAATGAGTTGTCAGTAACTCATTAAATTAATGGACATTTGATATCTTAAACACAGGGAGATTAACACACTCATGATAAAAAGGAGCCCATAATGTAATTTGGGATTGGTGCGATAGTGCAATAATAACTTTCTAGTGGAATGATTTATTGTTGATGAACTTGAGTTGTGTGTTCGGGGCGAACACGGGATACTCGAGCTCATCGGAAGGCCAAAACCAATTTCTTCTCTAGGTCCCTGTCGTAGCCTCATTAATACCATAAATCCACTCATGAAAAATCCCATCTTGGTATCCAAGAGAGGGTCGACCCATGGCTTTGTGACCAAGCCATGGGGTCGACCACTTCCTTCTCAATGGGGGGTCGACCCCTTGCTTGGTGCCCAAGCAAGAAGGGATCGGCCACAATATTCAAATTATAGGGGATGTTTTGAATTTTTAAAATCTTCTCTTTGTAGACATCTACAAGTTTTAAATGAAGGATTTTAAATTTACAAAACTTTCCTTATTTGAATTAGGCCACATGGTTTGAAAGAAAGTTTTAAAAGTTTTAAAACTTTCCTTTTTTAACCATCCACATGGTTTTTTAAAAAGAGAGTTTTTAATTTTGAAACTTTTCTTTTTTGTAACCATGTTAAAACAGGAAATTTTTTAAGAGAAGTTTTAAATTTTAAAACTTTGTTTTAATTTTTAAAACTTTCCTTTTTTAACATCCACAATAGGAAACTAAAATAAAGCTTGTAAAATTTTATAAGAGCTTTCCTTCTTTGCTTATAAATTTACAAAGTTTTTTCTTTCTTCTTTTAAGGGCCAGCCACCCTTGCTTGGTGCCCAAGCAAGGGGTCGACCAATCAATAAAAGAGGAGGATAAGGAAAATTAAATGAGAAAAAGGAAATCACGAGGAAGATTTTAACTTTTTGTAAAAATCTTTCCTTATTTGCCTTGGGCAAGTATTATAAAAGAAGGGGAAGAAAGGCCTCATGGAGTAATCTTATCTATGCTATTCTTTTCTCTCTTCTCTCTAGTTTTTCCTAAGGGCCGACCCTTGCTTCTCTTCATGCTAGGGCTGGCCACCTCTTGTGGTTGCTTGGTGTGGCCGGATACAAAGAGAAGGAGAAGAAGAGGATGTTGGTTGCTACTCGGAAAACCTAGAAGTTCCACTGTACAAAAATTTTGTACAAAGGTCTGAACCTTTTCCTAGCTACCATGTGTTTTTTTAAATTAAATTTTGGATCGCCTGCAGAACTTAACACGTTTGATCCAAAACTTAATCTATTTGTTCTTTTAGGATTAGACTTGGATCTCCTGCGGAACTTAACACATTTGATCCAAATTACCTTAACTTATTAATTCCATTAAATATTAATTTCCATAATTGGTTCCCAATACTGACGTGGCGAGGCACATGGCCTTCTTGGATATGGGAGCTGTAACGACCCAATTTTTCCCATTTCAAGTTCTAAAGGGCCATAAAAATATTTGGGAATGCCTTTAAAATATTCTAGAGATTTTTAGGAATTTTTAGAGTATTTGTACGTAATTTTTGGAGGTCGTTTAGTATTTTTACAAAACCAAAGAAGTTTAAGCAAAAAGTGTTGGAGAAGAGGTTCGAACCCGCGACCTCGGGTCGGACCAAACCAAGCCAAACCGGCTTGACCAGCTGGGATAAGAGATTTATGTTAATCTCAAATAGAGTTAAATAAGGATATAGTATAGTTTGGAATAAAACCCTTATATATTAAAGGTAATTAGGTTTTGATTTTCCAAAACCCAAAACAATTTCTCCCGAAATTGTTTCTCCCCTTCTCCCTCGCGACGGCGCGGTTCTTCTCCTCTCGCGGCGGAAACGAAGAAAGCCGGCTTAGGGCTCTTCCTCCGGCGGCCGGCCAAAGCTTTCCGAGGGGTTTTCTTCACCTCCTTAAGGTCGTATTGTCGAGGGGAGCACGCGGGCACAAAAGGATCACCGAGATCTCAAGCTTTTCCCGAAACCCTAGCAATCTTTCTTCTCGGTTGTAAGTCCAAGCAATCAAGGGTAAGTACTACTCACCTGCGGTAGGAGTTGTTTCGGATTTCCTTTTTTTGATTCTTCCTTTGCTTCCGAGGCCTAGCATGAACCCTAGACCTTAGTATGTGGCGGCACAGCAAGTTTGACCTCTCCTTTATACGAGCACAGCAGGTTAAGATTGAGAAATCGGGTTCTTCGTTCATTTTGAATTTGAAGCATGTTGTAGAGATTTTTGGGTCCTTTTAGCTTTCTGCCGTGAGACATAGAGGAAGAATATGAATGATTAGGTTTAGTTTTTTTGGATAGCATGTTCTGCCATTGCTGGTTGTTTTTATACCATGCAGATTAGAGCATTTCTTGTCATCATTTCCCTGTAAAACTTGAAAGGAACAGCTCTATATTAGTAGGTCTGGTTAGACTTCTTTTGTGTTGTCTAGTGGCTTGTTTTCCTTGCTTCGGTTTTGTACAGCATTAGGAATAGCTTCGGTTCCTCTTAGCATGCATTTAGTAGACTTCCTTGTTGTACCATGTTATTTGTAGGTACTTTAGTTTCGTATGGCAGGCAGATTGTATTAAATGATAATGCAGAATTTTATTAGGTTAACAAGTGCAGAATCTTACTAGTATACATGTATTCGGGTTTGCTGTGCATTATGTTTTAGTTTTTCAGTAGCATTCTATGCCATGTTTTTACAGCATGATTGGAAGCACTAAGTAGCATTCTTTGCCTAGTTTTACAGCATGTTTAGAAGCACTGAAGTAGCATTCTATGCCCTATTTTTACAGCATGTTTAGAAGTATTAAAGTAACATTCTTTGCCTATTTTTACAGCATGTTTAGAAGCCCTAAAGTAGCATTCTATGCCATGTTTTTATAGCATGATTAGTGAGATTAGATTAGCTTTCTTTGCTCTTATCGCAACATGTTTTAAAAGTTCAAACTAGCTCTCTTTTGCTCTATTCTAGAGTATGATTAGTAAGTTCAGATGTGCTTTCTTTTCCTTTATTTTATAGCATGCTTAGAGAGTTCAGATTTGCTTACCTTTGCTTTATTTTATAACATGCTTAGGGAGTTCAGATTGGCTTTCCTTTGTGTTATTTTTATATAGCATGCTTGGTTAGTTGTAATCCTATACTTGTTAGATACATCTAAAGGATTTTAATAAGCTCTAATAAAGGATTATGAGAAGTATGAGTAAAGGAAAAGACTAAAGTCTAGTTAAAAAGGAAGATAACAAGTAAGTAAAGCAAGAGGCTAGTACCCGACATCCAAGAGCTTGTCGTTAAACAAATCCAGGTGACCATTTCCGAGGTCTTGGCCCTGGTAGACCGAGGTCTGCTCTTTTAGGATTGGTGGCTCGCAACCCCAACCTATTAGGGAACGCGCATGAGATGGTACTAAGCCTGGGCCCAAAGTAAAGAAAAGTAAAGAAAAGTAAAGAAGTAAAGAAAGAAAGAAAAGTAAAGAAAGAAAGAAAGAAAGAAAGAAGAAGAAAGTAAAAGATAGAAATTAAAAGATTAATTTCTAACACAAGGATACAAGAAATGAAATAAGTTCCAAGCTTAGAATAAATAAGAATGGTTAGTTTTCCTTGATTCTAAGTTTACATAGTTAGTTTCTTGTTATTCTGCTTGATACTGAGTATGATTTGTATCTAGTCCATTTTCTGTATACCATGAGCATATGAAGATAGTTTTAGTATTTCAGTTTTAGTACTTATGCATTTCATTTATGCATTTCGAGTTTTGTGAGATAGATTAGTACTTACTAAGCGTTTTCGCTTATAGATCTTGTTTTCTTTCCTCCTACTGCAGATAAAGGAAAAGCTAAGATATGAAGGGAGGCGATAGGGTGGTGGTGATGATGGATGTGTGTGGTGGCTGAACTATGGAGGGATCCAGAGGGGACTAGCAAGACTTATTCATTTAGAGTTTATGTCTAGTTCATTTTCCTTATTTCCATTATGAAATCATGAGTTTATGCTTGAGTTCGAAGTGCATTGTAGCTTGTTATGCTTTGTTCTGAGAGTTTTGAGTTTAATTCTTATTGCTAGTTTAGTTTTGATTAGAATATGATTTATTAATGCGTGGTTGTGAAGAATATTGTGATCCAGCCGCATGTGGCTGTGTATATCTTTTATGTATTGTGGATTTGGTCACCGGTACAGGGGAGACTCTGCCGAATTTTTCGGTGGGAATCCCTCTGAACTGTGATAAAATCTACCTGACTCTAATTATAGAGTCAGTGCCACTAGGAGTGAAGTTATAGTTAGGTAACAATCTCCCTTAGAGAGTAGTAGTAAGAAAGGGTGGTTGTTACAGTTGGTATCAGAGCACTGTTCCATTCTCCAGCATCACACACACATCAGCATCATCCTTGCCATCTCCAAGTAAGAAAGTATTTAAATTCCTTTCTTATTTCTGCTTTCCTTATTTTACTGCAGTATAGAGTACTTTCCTTTTTAGTACTAAAGTAAGATAGAAGATTTAGTTTTCCTTTTCTTTATTCATATTTATGTATGATTAGAAGGGTTAGAGAGAGGATACCAAGTCTTTTTATTTGCATAATTAGATGTTAAGAAAAAGGATGTCCCCGTACTGTTTGTACTGAGAACCAAGATCAGGAGAACGAAGAGCTTAGATCAACTGAGCCCAATCTCTCTGAAGTTGTTGCCTAACTCCAGAGACAAGTAGCAGAACAACAACAAGTGATTGCCAATCTAATGGCCAATCAGAAGCCAGCTACTCCCACTCCCCCAACCATTAATGTGGAAACCCCAGTGGTGACTGAAGTCTTATCGGTTGCCCTGGCAGTCGCCATAACACCTAGAAGACAAGAAGCATATCTTATCCAGTGGCTGAAGCTGAAACCAGAAAGATTCTCAGACACGACTGAGCCTTGGGATGCCCAGACTTGGTTCAAGACACTTGAGAGCACAATGGAGCTTCTTGACTGGCCAGAAGTTGAGAAGGTCAAGTGCGCCTCTTTCTGCCTGTCTGGAGATGCTCGTATGTGGTGGGAGAGGATAAAGACCAAGAGAGCAGCCGATCAGATGAGCTGGGCAGATCTTCAGTTAGAGTTCTATGAAGAGTTCTATCACCAACAAGCACTAAGAGGAGTTTATAGAGTTCAAGTCAGCCAAGATAGAAGACAAGACAGTGGGAAAACAGAGACCCCAGTCAAGTAAGTGTAGAAGAACAGAAAGAAGGTAAGACAGAGGGGGGTTCGGGTGGTTTGCGAATATCCCGAAGTGTTCTCAGCAGATCTACCTGGACTACCTCCCAATAAATGAGTGGATTTGAGATTGAATTGGTTCCTGGAACCGGTCCAATTTCAAAAGTTCCGTATCGCATGTCTCCAGCAGAGCTGAAGGAGTTATAAGAACAACTACAGGAGTTACTTGACAAAGGCTTCATTCGCCCTAGTCATTCACCCGGGGAGCTCCAGAGTTGTTCGTTAAGAAGAAAGACGGATCCGTGCTAATGTGCATAGATTTCAAAGCGCTAAGAAAAGTAGCAGTTAAGGACAAGTACCCCCCTTCCCAGGATCGATGACTTATTTGATCAGTTAAGAGGAGCGACGGTGTTCTCAAAGATAGACTTGCGCTCTGGGTACCATCAGCTGAAGGTGAAAGAAAGAGATATACCCAGAACGGCATTCAGAACCAGATATGGACACTACGAGTTTGTAGTTATGCCATTTGGAGTGACCAATGCACCTGCGGTCTTCATGGACCTAATGAACAGAGTGATCAGAGAATATCTTGACAAATTTGTCATTGTATTCATCGATGACATTCTGGTCTATTCAAGGACCCCAGAGGAGCATGACGCGCACTTTAGGATAGTACTGCAGACTCTTCAGCAGAAGCAGCTTTATGCTAAATTCTCAAAGTGCGAGTTCTGGTTAAATCAGGTGGCGTTTTTAGGTCACATTATCTCTAAAGAAGGTATTCAAGTGGATCCAGCCAAAGTGGAAGCGGTCAACAACTGGAGTAGACCCAAGAACGTCAAAGAGATCAGAAGCTTCCTTGGTTTAGCTGGGTACTATAGGAAGTTCGTGGAGGACTTTTCCAGGATAGCTTCTCCGCTAACAGCCCTCACCAGAAAGAACAAAAGCTTCGAATGGTCAGATAAATGTGAGCAGAGCTTCCAAGAGCTAAAGAAGAGACTGATCAGTGCTCCCATTCTGACTGTTCCACAGAGCGACAAGAGTTTCGACATCTACAGCAATGCTTCCAAGATGGGTTTAGGAGCTGTACTCATGCAAGAAGGGAAGGTCATAGCTTATGCTTCCAGACAACTCAAAGACTATGAGAAGAACTACCCTACTCATGATCTCGAGCTGGCAGCTGTAGTTTTTGCACTTAAACTCTGGCGACATTATTTGTATGGAGTCCAGTGTAGAATTTTCACAGATCATCAGAGTCTTAAGTACTTCTTCACTCAGAAGGACTTAAACATGAGACAGCGTAGGTGGCTGGAGTTGGTCAAAGATTACGACTGTGAAATTCTCTACCACCCAGGCAAAGCTAACAAAGTGGCAGAGGCACTCAGCAGAAAATCTAGTGCATCACTGATGTCTTTGTCATCACTGGCCCTGCCACTGCAGAAGGAGTTGTCAGATTTTGGACTTGAAATTATCGAAGGACAGCTCTCTGCATTGACCTTAGAGTCCACATTGCTTGTGGAGATACAGAGAAAGCAAAGTGAAGATCCGGATATCCGGAAGATCAAGCGGGGATACAGAAAGAAGACAAATCAGAGTTTAGAGTAACAGATACGGAATTCTTTATCGAGAGTCGCATTTGCGTGCCCAATGATGAGGAACGAGAAAGAAGATCTTAGAGGAAGCTCACAAGACACCATATTCCATGCATCCTGGTTCTTCCAAGATGTACCAAGATGTGAAACAGAGGTTTTGGTGGTCGGGACTCAAAAGAGATGTAGCTAAGTATGTCGATACCCTTGACATGCCGAGAGTCAAAGCGAACACCGGAGACCAGGAGGAGTTCTTCACCTCTTCCAATAATGGAAATGGGAAGACATTTCCATGGACTTCATAACAGGTCTTCCAAGCACCACCAAGGGATATGATGCGATATGGGTAATAGTAGACCGATTGACCAAGTCTGCTCACTTCCTAGCCATCAAGGTGTCCCACTCCATAGAAAATTGGCCCATTATATGTTAAAGAGGTAGTCAGACTTCATGGAGTTCCTAAATCTATCGTTTCGATAGAGATGGGCGCTTCACCTCACATTTTTGGGAGTGCGTTCAGAATGCACTAGGCACCAAACTCAAGTTCAACACGACTTTCCATCCGCATGATGGGATGACAGGCGAGTGAATCGATTTTAGAAGACATGCTCGGAGCTTGTGCGCTAGATTTCAAAGGAAGTTGGTGCAAGTATTTGTGCTTAGCTGAATTACATACAACAATAGTTATCAGGCTACCATTAAGATGGCACCTTATGAAGCACTATATGGCGAAATGCGGATCACCCATATCTTGGCAAGGGCGGAGAGAGAAAGAGATAGAAGCGAGTTGGGCATTCGAGACGGAGGTGATAGATGAGACTACTCAAGCAATCCAGAAAATCAGACAGAGAGAAGAGTTATGCTGACACACCTGTAGGCCATTGGAATTCCAAGTAGGAGATTCGGTTTTCCTCAAGGTCGCTCCTATGAAGGGGTGATGAGATTTGGCAAGAAGGGCAAATTAAGTCCTCGCTATGTAGGACCTTACCTGATCATAGAGAGGATTGGGAAAGTAGCTTACAGGCTGGACTTACCACAAGACATGTCAGCAATACACAATGTGTTTCATGTCTCTATGCTAAAGAAGTGTCTCCATGACCCGAGCCAAGTGATTCAGCCTCAGTCAGTGCAGATCCAAGAGGATCTTAGTTATTAGAGCAGACCTACACAGATAGTGGACAGAGCAGTCAAGAGATTGAGAAATAAAGAAGTACCACTAGTGAAGGTCGTCTGGCAGAACCAGAAGCACGAGGAAATCACTTGGGAGCGGGAGGACAGTATGAGACAGAAGTATCCAGAGCTATTCTAAGTTCGAGGATGAACTTTTTATAAGGTATGGGGGATTGTAACGACCCAATTTTTCTCATTTCAAGTTCTAAAGGGCCATAAAAATATTTGGGAATGCCTTTAAAATATTCTAGAGATTTTTAGGAATTTTTAGAGTATTTGTACGTAATTTTTGGAGGTCGTTTAGTATTTTTACAAAACCAAAGAAGTTTAAGCAAAAAGTGTTGGAGAAGAGGTTCGAACCCGCGACCTCGGGTCGGACCAAACCAAGCCAAACCGGCTTGACCAGCTGGGATAAGAGATTTATGTTAATCTCAAATAGAGTTAAATAAGGATATAGTATAGTTTGGAATAAAACCCTTATATATTAAAGGTAATTAGGTTTTGATTTTCCAAAACCCAAAACAATTTCTCCCGAAATTGTTTCTCCCCTTCTCCCTCGCGACGGCGCGGTTCTTCTCCTCTCGCGGCGGAAACGAAGAAAGCCGGCTTAGGGCTCTTCCTCCGGCGGCCGGCCAAAGCTTTCCGAGGGGTTTTCTTCACCTCCTTAAGGTCGTATTGTCGAGGGGAGCACGCGGGCACAAAAGGATCACCGAGATCTCAAGCTTTTCCCGAAACCCTAGCAATCTTTCTTCTCGGTTGTAAGTCCAAGCAATCAAGAGTAAGTACTACTCACCTGCGGTAGGAGTTGTTTCGGGTTTCCTTTTTGATTCTTCCTTTGCTTCCGAGGCCTAGCATGAACCCTAGACCTTAGTATGTGGCGGCACAGCAAGTTTGACCTCTCCTTTATACGAGCACAGCAGGTTAAGATTGAGAAATCGGGTTCTTCGTTCATTTTGAATTTGAAGCATGTTGTAGAGATTTTTGGGTCCTTTTAGCTTTCTGCCGTGAGACATAGAGGAAGAATATGAATGATTAGGTTTAGTTTTTTTGGATAGCATGTTCTGCCATTGCTGGTTGTTTTTATACCATGCAGATTAGAGCATTTCTTGTCATCATTTCCCTGTAAAACTTGAAAGGAACAGCTCTATATTAGTAGGTCTGGTTAGACTTCTTTTGTGTTGTCTAGTGGCTTGTTTTCCTTGCTTCGGTTTTGTACAGCATTAGGAATAGCTTCGGTTCCTCTTAGCATGCATTTAGTAGACTTCCTTGTTGTACCATGTTATTTGTAGGTACTTTAGTTTCGTATGGCAGGCAGATTGTATTAAATGATAATGCAGAATTTTATTAGGTTAACAAGTGCAGAATCTTGCTAGTATACATGTATTCGGGTTTGCTGTGCATTATGTTTTAGTTTTTCAGTAGCATTCTATGCCATGTTTTTACAGCATGATTGGAAGCACTAAGTAGCATTCTTTGCCTAGTTTTACAGCATGTTTAGAAGCACTGAAGTAGCATTCTATGCCCTATTTTTACAGCATGTTTAGAAGTATTAAAGTAGCATTCTTTGCCTATTTTTACAGCATGTTTAGAAGCCCTAAAGTAGCATTCTATGCCATGTTTTTATAGCATGATTAGTGAGATTAGATTAGCTTTCTTTGCTCTTATCGCAACATGTTTTAAAAGTTCAAACTAGCTCTCTTTTGCTCTATTCTAGAGTATGATTAGTAAGTTCAGATGTGCTTTCTTTTCCTTTATTTTATAGCATGCTTAGAGAGTTCAGATTTGCTTACCTTTGCTTTATTTTATAACATGCTTAGGGAGTTCAGATTGGCTTTCCTTTGTGTTATTTTTATATAGCATGCTTGGTTAGTTGTAATCCTATACTTGTTAGATACATCTAAAGGATTTTAATAATCTCTAATAAAGGATTATGAGAAGTATGAGTAAAGGAAAAGACTAAAGTCTAGTTAAAAAGGAAGATAACAAGTAAGTAAAGCAAGAGGCTAGTACCCGACATCCAAGAGCTTGTCGTTAAACAAATCCAGGTGACCATTTCCGAGGTCTTGGCCCTGGTAGACCGAGGTCTGCTCTTTTAGGATTGGTGGCTCGCAACCCCAACCTATTAGGGAACGCGCATGAGATGGTACTAAGCCTGGGCCCAAAGTAAAGAAAAGTAAAGAAAAGTAAATAAGTAAAGAAAGAAAGAAAAGTAAAGAAAGAAAGAAAGAAAGAAAGAAAGAAAGAAGAAGAAAGTAAAAGATAGAAATTAAAAGATTAATTTCTAACACAAGGATACAAGCAATGAAATAAGTTCCAAGCTTAGAATAAATAAGAATGGTTAGTTTTCCTTGATTCTAAGTTTACATAGTTAGTTTCTTGTTATTCTGCTTGATACTGAGTATGATTTGTATCTAGTCCATTTTCTGTATACCATGAGCATATGCAGATAGTTTTAGTATTTCAGTTTCAGTACTTATGCATTTCATTTATGCATTTCGAGTTTTGTGAGATAGATTAGTACTTACTAAGCGTTTTCGCTTATAGATCTTGTTTTCTTTCCTCCTACTGCAGATAAAGGAAAAGATAAGATATGAAGGGAGGCGATAGGGTGGTGGTGATGATGGATGTGTGTGGTGGCTGAACTATGGAGGGATCCAGAGGGGACTAGCAAGACTTATTCATTTAGAGTTTATGTCTAGTTCATTTTCCTTATTTCCATTATGAAATCATGAGTTTATGCTTGAGTTCGAAGTGCATTGTAGCTTGTTATGCTTTGTTCTGAGAGTTTTGAGTTTAATTCTTATTGCTAGTTTAGTTTTGATTAGAATATGATTTATTAATGCGTGGTTGTGAAGAATATTGTGATCCAGCCGCATGTGGCTGTGTATATCTTTTATGTATTGTGGATTTGGTCACCGGTACAGGGGAGACTCTGCCGAATTTTTCGGTGGGAATCCCTCTGAACTGTGATAAAATCTACCTGACTCTAATTATAGAGTCAGTGCCACTAGGAGTGAAGTTATAGTTAGGTAACAATCTCCCTTAGAGAGTAGTAGTAAGAAAGGGTGGTTGTTACAGGAGCAACCACCACCGACTAGACAAAACCTTTTATGGAAAGCTAATATTTAATTTCCTAAAATAACTTTAGGTTAACCGAAAAGAACAATCAAATCACAAGGAAAAATAAATCAAAAGAACACAACATCGAAATACTAGAATCATAAGCCTCTTGTATTTGGTATTCTTTCCAAAAATAACTAGTATGATGCGGAAAGAAAAATTACTAGTTATACCTTTTAGAAAACCCTCTTGATCTTCTACCGTATTCCTCTTCTAACCTCAGACGTTGTGTGGGCAACGATCTTCCGAGATGAGAAACCACCAATGAACCTTCTTCTCCTCCTAGCTAGGTTCGGCCAATACAAGAGAGCTTCACCAAGGAAGAAGAAAAACACCAACCGAGCTCCAAGGGATACAAGCTTTCTCTCCTTCTTCTTCTTCTTCTCCAAGTAGTATCCAGCCACCACAAGAGCTCCAAGCAAGAGGGATGTTTCGGCCACCACAAAGAGGAAGAGAGGGAGAGGATGTTGGCCGGCCACACCAAGGAATAAGAGAGGGAGGAAAAATAATAGAGGTTGTTCACAATGAAGGCACCCCCACCCCTTCTTTTATATTCCTTAGCCTTGGTAAATTAGGAAATTTAATTACAATAAAATTTCCTTAATTTCCTTGACATGATTTAATTGAGAAAAATAAAATAAAATTTCCCAATTAAACTCTTAATGGCAAGCCACATCATAGAGAGGCAAATTAGACAAGTTTCAATCAACAAATTAAAACTTCCTAATTTGTTTCCGGAAATTTTAAAAAATAAAATTTCTCTTCAAAAATCCCTTCATAGTTGATAAAAAGAAATTTCTATAATTTTAATTTTTCAACATGTGAATAATTTTTAAAGAGAAAATAAAATATCTTTCCAATCTACAAATAAGGAAAGAGATCTAAACTCTTTTTTTAATCTTTTGTAGATCCTTTTAAGAGAGATATTTTAATTTTAATTCTCTTTAATAAATTATATTTTCCACATAATAAAAATTTAAATTAAAATTCTTTTTTAATTTAATTATGGCCGTCCCCCTCTAGCTTGGGTTCAAGCTAGGGTCGGCCACCCTAAACCATGCTTAGGCCGGCCCTAGCTTGATTCCAAGCTAGCTTGGCCGGCCCCCTTTAGGTGGGTATAGAAGGTGGGTATAGGTGGGTATAGTACTCTATAAATAAGAGGCTACGATAGGGACCGAGAGGAGGAATTGGTTTTGGTCTCCCGATAAAATTAAGCATCCCGTGTTCGCCCCGAACACACAACTTAATTTTATCAATAATAATTCATTCCACTAGAGAACTATTATTGAACTACCGCACCAATCCCAAATTACATTTTTGGGCACCTTCTTATTATGAGTGTGTTAGTCTCCCTGTGTTTAAGATATCGAATGTCCACTAATTAAGTGAGTTACTTACAACTCATTTAATTAATATCTTAGTCCAAGAGTAGTACCACTTAACCTTATCGTCATGTCAGACTAAGTCCACCTGCAGGGTTTAACATGACAATCCTTATGAGCTCCTCTTGGGGACATTATCAACCTAGTATCTCTAGGACACAGTTTCCTTCTATAATCAACAACACACACTATAAGTGATATCATTTCCCAACTTATCGGGCTTAATGATTCATCGAACTAAATCTCACCCATTGATAAATTAAAGAAATAAATATCAAATATATGTGCTTGTTATTATATTAGGATTAAGAGCACACACTTCCATAATAACTGAGGTCTTTGTTCCTTTATAAAGTCAGTATAAAAGAAACGACCTCAAATGGTCCTACTCAATACACTCTGAGTGTACTAGTGTAATTATATAGTTAAGATAAACTAATACCTAATTACACTACGACCTTCTAATGGTTTGTTCCTTTCCATTTTGGTCGTGAGCAACTGTTTATAATTTATAAGGTACTGATAACATTATCTTCTGCATTTGACACCACATACTATGTTATCTACAATATAAATTAATTGAACAACTACAAACAAATGTAAATAATTTGACCAAATGTGATTCTTTATTCAAAACAAATGTTTACAAAAGCTTAGGCTTTCAGTATACACTCCAACAGAGGAAAAATAGGGTATGCATCTATTCTTATTCTATTGCTTGTGCTCTCCCTTGTGGCCGGATTTCTCCCCTTCCCTTTCCCTTTGCTCTCTTTATTCGTTGGTTGTGGTGGTGGCTGAATATTAGAGAAGGAGGAGAAGTTTTTGGGTGGTGTTCATCTTGGAGGATCGTCGCCCGTACGACGTCCAAGAGGAGGCGAGGAATACGACAGAAGATCTCGAGGTTATTAGCATACAAAGAAAAGGTATATAGTAATTATTTTCCACATCATGTTAGTTCTTCTTTGTACGAATTCCAAACACAAGAGACATATGATTCTAGAGTTTCAGATTTGTTTCGAAGTTGTGTTTTTTTATTTATTTTTTGAATTTGTGATTCGATTGTTCTTTTTGGTTAAACTTAATGTTATTTTAGGAAATTAAATATTTAATTTCGTTAAGAGGTTTTGTCGAGGCAGTGGTGGATGCTCCCATACCTAAGAAGGTCATGTGCCTCGCCATGTTTGTCCTGGGAACCGATTTTCGAAATAGATATTTAATTAAATTTGTAACATAGGTTGATTTGGATCAATAATGTTAAGTTCTGCTTGCAATCCAAATCTAAACCATTAAGAACAGATAAGTTAAATTTGGAATCAATAATGTTAAGTTCCATTTGCGATTCCTAATTTAATTTCTAAAGAACACAATTGGTTGTTTAGGAAAGGTTCGACACTTGTACAAAATTTTTGTACAGTGGAACCAATACGATCTTCCTAGGACCAACCAACACACTGGTCAGTCTCCCTTTCAGTTCAGTGAAACTCTTCACACAATCCTCTGTCCATTCAAAATTTCGATTCTTTCTGGTAAGTGCTATTAGTGGTGAGGCGATCCTGGAGAAGTTCTCTACAAATTTCCTGTAGTAGCCTGCTAATCCAAGGAAACTCCTAATTTCACCGGTGTTCTTAGGTCTATTCCAGTTACTCACAGCTTCTATTTTTGGCGGGTCTACCATAACCTCATCCTTGGAAATAATGTGGCCTAGGAAGGACACTTGCTCGAGCCAGAACTTGCAGTTGGAGAACTTTGCGTACAACTGGCTCTGCTGAAGAATTTGTAATACTATCTTCAGATGTTCAGCATGTTCTTCCTGAGTTCTGGAGTATATAAGGATATCGTCTATTAAGACGATTGCAAACTTGTCCAGATACACATTGAATACCCTGTTCATCAGATCCATAAAAGTGGCAGGAGCGTTCGTCCCTCCAAAAAGGCATAACCACAAACTCGTAGTGCTCATACCTCGTTCGGAATACCATCTTCGGCACATCATCCGCTTTCACTTTCACTTGATGATATCCGGATCGCAAGTCTATCTTGGAAAAGACCGTGGCTCCCTTTAACTGATCAAATAGATTGTCAATTCTCGGTAGGGGATACCTATTTTTGATGGTTACTTTGTTTAGCACTCGGTAGTCCACGGACATTCGCATGGACCCGTCCTTCTTCTTTATAAACAACACTGGAGCTCCCCATGGTGAGTGACTATGGCGAATAAAACCCTTGTCAAGAAGCTCCTTTAGTTGTCCCTGGAGTTTTTTCAATTGTTGGTTAGTCCTAAGAAAACATACCAGTTCACCTATACGAAAATTTTTGTATAAGTGTCGAACCTTTCCTTAAATAACCTATTGTGTTCTTTAGAAGTTAAATTAGGAATCGCAGACGGAACTTAACATCATTGATTCCAAATTTAACTTATCTATTCTTAATGGTTTAGATTTGAATCGCAAGCGGAACTTAACACTATTGATTCAAATCCACCTATGTTATTAATTCCATTAAATATTAATTTCTAAAATTGACTTCCAGGACTGCATGGTGAGGCACATGGCCTTCTTGGATATAGGAGCAACCACCACCGCCTAGACAAAGCATTTTAAGGAAAGCTAATATTTAATTTCCTTAAATAACTCTAGGTTAACCAAAAATAACAATCGAATCAAAAATTCAAAAAATAAGAAAACACAAACTCGAAAAACTAGATCTAATTGTCTCTTGTATTTAGAATTCTTACAAAGAAAATAACTAGTATGATGCGAAAGAAAATTACTAGTTATACCTTCTCTTTGTAAGCTAATGACCTCGAGATCTTCTGTCGTATTCCTCTCCTCGCCTTGGACATCATGTGGGCGACGATCCTCCAAGATGAACACCACCCAAAAGCTTCTTCCTCTTCTTCTAAAATCTGGCCACCACCACCACCAAGGAGAAGAGAGCAAAAGGGAAAAGAGAAGGGAGAGTGTCGGCCACACCAAGAGAGTCTCCAAGCAAGAGAATAAGAGTTGTGTCTCATGAGGCCTCCTCACCCCTTCTTTTATATTACTTGCCCAAGGAAAATAAGGAAAAACTTTTTACAAAAAATAAAATCATCCTTTGGTTTTTCCTTTTCCCTTTTTATTTTTACTTTTCTTTCCTCTTGATTGAATCAATCACCAACATTAATTTTGTGATGATTTTTTTATTTTAATTATGGCCGACCCCTTGCTTGGGCACCAAGCAAGGTGGCTGTCCACCTCATCAAGGGAAAAGGGAAAAATAAAATTTTATAAGCCGTTATAAAATTTTACAAGCTATCTCCTAAATTCCTAAAGTGAGAGTTAAAAAAGGAAAGTTTTAAAAATTAAAACCATGTTTTAAAATTTAAAACTTCTCTTATAAAATTTCCTTTTTAACACAGTGATAGAAAATTTAAATTTTAAAACTTCTCTTCCTTTTTTCCTTTTACCATGAAGATGGTTAAAAAAGGAAAGTTTTAAAACTTTTAAATTCTCTTTTAAAACATGTGGCCTAATTCAAAAAAGGAAAGTTTTTAAATTTAAAATCTCTCTTTTAAAACTTGTAGTTTTCTACAAAGAGAAGATTTTAAAAATTCAAAACGTCCCTCCTATTTGAATTAACCTTGGTCGGCCCCTACATGCTTGGTCACCAAGCAATAGGGTCGGCCCTATAGAAGTGAATGTGGTCGGCCCTAGCTTGGTCACCAAGCATTGGGCCGACCCCCTTCTTGGACACCAAGATGGACCTTTCTTTGGATGGACTTGAGGCTTTAATGAGGCTATGACAGGGACCTAGAGGAGAAATTGGTTTTGGCCTTCCGATGAGCTTGAGTATCCCGTGTTCGCCCCGAACACACAACTCAAGTTCATCGATAATTACTCATTCCACTAGAGAGTTATTACCGCACTACCGCACAAATCCCAAATTACATTATGGGATCCTTATTATTATGAGTGTGTTAATCTCCCTGTGTTTAAGATAATGAATGTCCACTAATTAAGTAAGTTACTGACAACTCACTAAATTAATATCTATCTCCGAGAGTAGTACCACTCAACTTCATCGTCATGTCGAACTAAGTCCACTTGAAGGGTTTAACATGACAATTCTTATGAGCTCCTCTTGGGGGCATTCTCAACCTAGATAACTAGGACACAGATTCCTTTTATAATCAATAACACACACTATAAGTAGTATCATTTCCCAACTTATCGGGCCTATTGATTTATCGAGCTAAATCTCACCCTTTGATAAGCTAAAGAAATAAATACTAAATATATGTGCTTGTTATTATATTAGGATTAAGAGCACACACTTCCATAATAACCAAGGTCTAGTTCTTTTATAAAGTCAGTACAAAAAGAACTTTACTAAAATGGTCCTACTCAATACACTTAGAGTGTACTAGTGTAATTTATTAGTCAAGATAAACTAATACTTAATTACACTACAACTATTCCAATGGTTTGTTCCTTTCCATCTTAGTCGCGAGCAACTGTTTATAATTTATAAATAACCGATAACATGATATTCTGTGTGTGACACCACACATCATGTTATCTACAATATAAATTAATTGAACAAATTACATTTAATAAATAAATGTAGATATTGACCAATGTGAATCCTTTATTTCAAAAATAAATGTTTACAAAAGATAGGCTTTTAGTATACACTCTAACATCAATTCTGCCGGAGCCATGCGGTAGGGTGCTTTTGAGATTGGATGGGTACTAGGGATGAGTTCAATCTCAAATTCAATTTCCCTATCTGGTGCTAAGCTTGGCAACTCATCCGGAAACACTTCCAGGTAGTCACATACGACTCTAACCTCCTCTAGCTTTTGAGTTCTTTCTTGCTGGGTGTTAACCACATGAGCTAGAAACCCAGAATATCCATCGGCTAATATTTTCTGAGCTTTTATGGCCGATAAGAATTTCTGGGTTCTCTTCCTTGATTCTCCGATGAACTCAAATTTAGACTCTACCTCAGGTTGGAATAGGACTCTTCGCTTACGACACTCGATGGAAGCACCATACCTGCTCAGAAAGTCCATCCCAAAAATGACATCATAATCCGACATGTTCAGCATTATCAGATCACTGTACAGTTCTTTGCTTGAAATTTTGACTGGCACAGCACGTAGCCAGTGTGTAGATGTTATCTCTCCTGAGAGTAGTGTTGTTAAGAACTGTCCGCTTAGGACCACCGGGGGTATACCTATCTTTTCAGCAAATACTATGGAGACAAACGAATGGGTTGCCCCAATATCAAATAACACAGTTGCATATAGATTAAAAATGCGTATCTGACCTATGAAAACGGTGGAGGCGTTTGCTACCACCTCTCTGGTAAGGGAGAAAACCCGAGCATTTGTAGAACTTGGTGGAGATTTCAGTCTGCCCTGGCTAATTTGAGGACCCTCCAATGTGGCCTACATCTGGTATAACTGCACTTGGTTGCCTCCATACTGAACAGGTGGTGCTGGAGATAGGTTGCTCTTGGTCGAGCAATACTTGGCTATATGCCCCTCTTGACCACACATGGAACACGTGACATACTTAGGCTGCTTACTTACGGATCCTCCCTTCTTATTACTCCACTGCTTTCTCTTGGAGCTCCCCTTCCAAGTTGAACCTTGGCCCTGAGTTTTTTGAGTGCCAGAACTCCCTTGACCTTTGTTCTCAATTTGTACTGGCTTCTGTTGTTTGATGCTATTAAGGTAATGCTCTATGATCACTGTATTACTAACCAATTCTTCTACAGTCTGCGATCTATTTATTCCGCACGCCATATCATAGCTATCTCTGGCCTCAACATCTTGAGCATTAGCCATACTCTCTCTCGTTCCGTGCTGACCAGCTCAGGGCATAGGCAAGCTAGTCTATTAAATTTCTTCATAGCTTCGTCCACAGTTAAATTTCCTTCTCGAAATTCTGTGAACTCATCATAATTCTTATTCATGACTCACATATGGAAGAACTCTTCGAAGAACTCAGTCTTGAAGTCAGACCAGGTCATTTGATCCACTTTTCGTTTTGCCTTGACCCATTCCCACCACATTCTTGCATCACCAGTAAAGCAGAAGGAAGTGCACTTAATATTTTCTACCTCCGGCCAGTCCAATAGCTCCATTATGCTCTTAAGGATTTTTGAACCATGCCTGGGCATCCCATGGTTCATTGGCACCAGAGAAATTCTCTAGTTTCAATTTCTACCACTGGATGAGGTACGCTTCTTGCCTCACTACCTTTGCTGGTGGTACAGGTGTAACTGATGGAACTTTGACTGTAGTAGGCGTCATTATAGTGGCTTCCAGTGGGACAACAGGAGGAGCTTGCTGATTAGCAGTTAGGGTGGCAATAACCTGTTGCTGCTCCATAAATTGTCTCTACAGTTGAGCTACTACTTCTAGAAGGTTTGGCTAGGGTGCAGACTCATTCTCTACGGGTTGAGGTTCATTAACTCTCGGCAATCTAGCCAGTCATCCTCTAGGCATTCTACATATCCATAGACCAACCAGTGTGATATTCCGTCAGCCTATCATCATTCTTATTTACTATTATTTGGACTTTCATTTATAAGAATGCTAAATCTTAACAAGCATTTCTTACTAATCATAATGAAATTTGATGCATAAAAGTTATTTAAACGATACTTTCTTACTTGGAAGTTGCAGGATCAGTGCTTGATGTGTGTGTAACAGAAGGATGAAACTTGGCTCTGATACCAAACTGTAACGCCTGCCCTTCTACTAGCCTTAACTTATAGGACACACGTTACCCTTTCTCTCGTTTTGTCTAAATTTTGACATTCTTACCTATTATATACTACTCAGTCCATAGATCTATTCTAACTTGTTACGACTGGAAGGACATGACTTGCAGCCAAATAGAGCCGAAAGGGAGTTTAAAGCTTCTAACGGGTCTGGGCTGAGTAGCCCTGACAGGTAGGGTACTCCCAGTTGGCACAGGGCACGGTCGTGTAAGGGTCACACGGCCGTGACCCTTAGCAGAGGAAAAGAAAGGGCATGACCATGTGAACTCACATGACCATGTCACTTTGGCCGAGAGGAAAAGAGACACGGTCATGTGAATCCACACGGCAGTGTGGCTTTGGCCGAGAGGAGGAGGTGCACGGCCGTGTGATTCCACACAGTCGTGTCACCTTGGCCGAGGGGAGGAGGTGCACGGCCGTGTGATTCCACATGGCCGTGTCACCTTGGGCGAGGGGAAGAGGTGCACGGTCGTGTGATTCCACACGACCGTGTCACCTTGGCCGAGGGGAAGCAATGGGAGGCCGTGAGAACCCGCACGGCCGTGACACGAGCCGTGCGGAGGTCACCCCTTGCTCCGTAATTGAGGTTGATCTCCCCCTTGTAATCATCCTTGGCCTACCATTTTATCCCTTTACTTGAGGAGGAGTCTTTGACACACAAATTACTATCAAACTATAAATTTATCATAACAACCCTTACTAGTGTTTCAGGTAAAGCGAAAATAAGGAAATACATTAGCTCCAAATTTTAACATAGCAAAATCTAGGATCTTCTTCCACTGTTCCGTTGCACACACACGAAAACACTGCTCCGGCTGCCTCCCCCTACTCAAGCTTTCCTTTACCTTTATCTGTAGTATAAGGAAATGCAAATCTATAAGCGAATGCTTAGTAAGTACCATCTACTCACAAAACGATGCATTTAAGGAGGATATGTTTTCTTTTTGAAACTGCTTCCGAAAAGCACAAAACTTACACTTGACCGTAATTCACATTAAAACGCATAAATCCAAATTACAAACATGGCATGCATTTTTAAATAGGTTGATCATGCAAAACATCAACTCAAATCGTGCTAGTAATATAATGAAAACAGAAATGTTGGCATATCAAAGAGGTCACCAATGCTGCACTTTAGAACTTAATTTCTCAACTTAGGAAGCTTACACTGAAACAAACCATGAAGTTTGAAACATTATAGTACATAATTAGTGAAAATAGTAATCAACTTGCTTGGGTCAGGCATTGTACCACTTTGCACGCATCCTGAATAAGATCCGAGGTAGCTAATCCCGAACCTATCAAGGTACTACTAGGTGGTCTAGGAGCCTAGGGGTGATCTAGGAGCCCACCCATGGACCTTGTGTCCAGTACATGCCTTTATAAAGTAAAATACTTTCTTTTAACTATTAATTTCTTGTACTTGCACTTGCTTGACATTTAACCAAACACCTTATGTGCGCTTAATTCCCCCATACTCATAGGGAAGCACCTTAGGCACTTGTTATACTTCTTAGTCCCAAAACTTAATGGGAAGCAAATCAAGACGCTCTAAATATGCTCTTAATCCCAAAACTTTTAGAGGGCATAAAACATAACATGACATGCTTCTTCCTTACCTTGTCTAAAGCATATCTCAACATGCATCTCCTAAATCATGCATAAAAGACATTACAAAATGCATCTTTAAAGTGACTTATACTGCAGGTGAGGGGTACATACCTCCTTTCGCTAGATCTTACTATTATAAGGTGTAGGGAAGACTAAAATCCTCCCTTGTAAGCCTTAATCTCTGAGTCACCCTTCACCCACGTACTACCTCCTTGGGAGAAACTCTCCCCCCTAGATTCCTTCCTTGGAAAGATTTAAGACTTGGAGCCCTAAGTTTCTTGGCCAAAACTTGAAAGGAGAGAGAAGAGGATTCGACTAAAGAGGAAAGGAAGAAAAAGATTAGGTTTTGTTCTCATCCAACCCCTTTTATACTAAGTGTAAATTGGAGCATCTCTTCCCATATAATCTACATACAATGAATTATTTCATATTACTCATGTGATGCTTTACCACCACCCTAATGGCAACTTAAACTAATCCTAGCCCGGGCCATTTATGAATATATTTTTATTTCTTTTCTCTTCTTCTATTTCTTTTTGTCCTTTATGAATAGAGGAAATTTACGGGTGTTACAATCCCCCATACCTTATAAAAAGTTCATCCTCGAACTTAGAACAGTTGCGGATACTTCTGTCTCATATCTTCCTCACGTTCCCATGTTGCCTCTTCATGCTGTTGACTTTATCACAACACTTTGACTAACGGTACCTCTTTATTCCTCATCTTCTTAATGTCTCGATCTATTATGATCTGAATAGGTCGACCTTCATAACTGAGATCCTTTTGCACTTGTACTGTTTGTGGTTCAATCACTTGGTTTGCATCGGGAACATGCTTCTTCAGCATTAAGACATGAAATACATTATGAATGGCTGACATTTCCTGAGGTAGTTCCATCTCATAAGCTACCTTGCCAACTCTTTTAGTAATCAGGTATGGCCCCACATAATGTTGACTCAACTTTCTCTTCTTTCCAAACCGCATCACTCCTTTCATAGGAGCTACTTGGACAGTTAGCTGCTACAACGCGTAGCAGCTACTTGGTAAGTCATTTCATTTTAAATTATAATTTTCTCTAATCCTAGTATATTATTTATTTATGATTGTAAATGATCTATTTAATTAATATAAGAGAAAATATATATTATCTTTATTTGGTGTCAGCTGGGTGTTTATGACACCTAGATAGAAGCATCTACACAAGTTAATCATTTTAAGAGTGTTATACACCACTCCTTCAAGAGTAAAGAAGATGCAATAAGAGCTTTTGAAGCACACTTTGATAAAAATCTAGCACTTACCTCCTTTACACCAGCCCTTTATGTGCATCCTCAAATATAATATCAAATTCAAACTCAGAGAGAAAACTATCGAAGATTGAAAAAATTAGAAAACTAAAAGTTTCATTGAAAGAGATAGATCAACAGTTAGATTCTCTACAAATTAGTGATAAAGAATAGATATTGTATTTGAAATTGTAGTGTTTATAGGTCTTCTGGGGTCTTCTGGCTTTAAATCTTCCATGATGTATTAACTTTTAAACAAATTAGTTATGAAGAATTGACATTTATATTTACCTTGTTGGCATTCTTTCTATCTAGTCTTATAGTTCATATGTTTGATACATGTTAATGTATTATGATTCAAGTTATATTTCGCTACTATAGTAGCCGCTAATTGAGACTAGCTTCTATAATGTGAAAATCACTGGACTTGCTCATTGTAGCCATTACGGAACAATAACTGCTACAATGTCAAACTTGTATTTTAGCAGCTATGTAAATGTAGATGATATAATGTATTGTACAAGGCTAAGATATATCAACCCACAATTCAACATTAAGAGTAAAAAGTACTAATTTTATTAGAAGGATAAAATATGGAAGATAGTCATTATAAGACACCAACAAAACAAAAAGGAACATCAACACAACATAAGAAAAAGCTACAAAATGACCCCTCTCTAGCCTACGGGCTTCTAAAGTGAGCCCTTAGCATTCCATGCTTTCCAGCAGATCGATGGCCACTTTCATAGCTGCCTCAATGTCACTCCTCGAGGGTAAGGTTGTCCAATGAAAATGGGATAACACCTCCCTTATAGCAGTGACAAATGAATCATGTATACAATACCACAAGGCTACTCACAAGCTATCAAAAACACCCCACACAAGCACGCAGTAATATAGACATGTAAGGAACTAGGACGCTAAACACGCGAAAGTGCAGCGGAAAACATCTAGTTCCTCCAGGAGATCCATGCGAAAGGGAAGAAAATAACTTATGCTAAGTTGCATGATAGTGGTTATACCTTTGATGAATGCCCTTTGTAATCCCGATAGCAACTTTTTCTTTGGATGCAGATCTCAGCACGATCAAGCGTCCGCGCCTCTACAGTATCCATATGAACACATCCTTTGTTCGTCACACGAACGAAGCCTTTGGAGAAGAACTACCTTCATGGTGTTAGCCACTAATGGAGGTTTGGCCAACAACAAAAATCACCCAAGGAGGAAGAAGGAGGAAGAAGAGGGAAGATTAAGAGTCACACTTTTCATCTCATTCTCATCTTTTGAAAAATTCATTCCAAAAACCTATTTATATTCATCTCATGAATACCAAGGGCCTTTTGTCTCTTTGTATTCCTCTTAATAGGTTGGATTATTATATTGGATTAACCGTTAATCCAATAACCCAATAAGTCTAACCCATTAATCCAATGTGTCTAATTCGGATTGGACTCAATCCAATGAGTGGGTTCATTTGAGTCTAACTCAATGAGTAACCCAAAAAGCTTAATCATCTCATAATTAGCTCTTAAGGCTAATTACTAACAATCTCCTACTAGCACTAGTGCAAATCACCACTAAGATGACACCAACACCTTGGATTTACCCATTATCCTTAATATCCTTAAGATTTTAGTCAAACTAAAATACCCATATCCAAACTAATATGTTCTCTGTGTGTGACCCAATAGGCTCTCGTAACATTGGCAATATATCCAAATCACCATTTGCGATACATAAGCAATGAGTGGCATCTAGCAATGCATCATTGCTACCCAAATGACGAGAAAGTCGAGATCTGACCTAACCTTTCTGTGGCTATTATCTTGAACCACTCAATCTTTCTATCCTTGATATCTAGATTGATCAATGAGGCATAGACCGTGTCATCCTCTTATCAATTTTTGTGTTTCTTGATCTCTAAGTAGACACACTAAATAAATAAGCTCAATATCTTATATTGACTCATTTGAGTATGGTCATACATTCTTGTGTCCTACTAATCAAGGGGTCCACAGATATCACTTCCGTCATATGGAAATTATAGATCTCATCTACATCACTCACATCCCTCTGCATAATTTATTGCATACCCAGTGATCAACTTTATAGTCCACCCTGTTACAGGTGACGTTTGACGATACCAAAGTACACAACTCCTTATGTAGGGAACTGTAGTGACTTCAAGTCTAAAGACTATTCATACCAATAGTCACATGAGAATATTTATGACACTCATATAACGATCCATGAAACATCTCATGGCGGGTCAATTCAGCACATATTCTCTAATATATACCCATTTGTCAACCTGATATCTCATATCCATGACTTGTGAGATTAAGTCATCCGTTGACCTACATGCTTGTCTTAACGCATTAATATTATCCTTGTATATTAATGCTTGACTAGGAATAGTTTAGAGTAGCGTTCTCTACAATATCTCACTATCAATTCAACCAATTGATATATTATAGATTAGAAACTTCTACTCTAGGACATTATTATACTTATTCATTCGACACTGAACTGAAGTAAATATAATAACCATAACCTTTGCCTTCTAATGAAATAATGAAATATGATATAAAATGTCCTAAGTCAATCAACTCTTGATTGCCTCTTAGGTCTTACACTAACAATCTCCTTATGTCACTAGTGTCAACACTGAAATATCTAATATCCATTGACCTAGTGTGACCATCATGCTTCCTCGGTGCCAAAGTCTTAGTCAAAGGATCCGTAATGTTAGCATTGTTTGGTTGTCTACATATCCTCATATCTCATATATCGATGATCCCTCGAATGAGATGGAATCGTTGTAGTATCATATACACAAGACCACCATTTAAGTAAAATACATGCCCTAATTGTGATCTAGAATCGTCCTTGTCAATTTGGAAGCTTGCACCACTGTAACCCTTTACAGCAATAGCTGTAACCCTTTACAGCAAGCTCTTCATTGCCTCTTAAGAACAAGAAATAATTGAGTTCTTCTCAAGTACTTAAGAATATTCTTGATTGTTGTCTAGTGACCTTCACCTGGATCTAACTGGTATCTTCTCATCATGATTAACGCATATGAGGCATCTGGTTGAGTATAAAACATGGTGTACATGATAGACCCTATAGCAGATGCATAAAAAATCTGATCCATGCGGTCCCTTTCTTCCTTAGAAGAAGGGCATCACCATGTGACATCGGTAGAAATCCCTTCTTGGAATTATGCATGGCAAAACGTTTAAGCACCTTGTCAATATATATGTACTCTGGCTTAGAACAAGTCATCTCCTGGATCTATCTCTATAGATCTTGACGCCTAAAATATAGGCTGCTTCACCTAATTCCTTCATTGAGAAACAATTCCCAAGCTAAATTTTCACTAACTGAAGAGTAGGGATATCATTTCCAATGAGAAGTATGTCATCTACATACAATATGAGAAAGATGATTGTGCCCCCACTAACCCACTTGTAGTCATAAGGTTCATCTTCATTCTTGATGAAACCAAATGCTTTGATTGCATCATTGAATTAAAGATTCTAGCTTCTAGAACTTGCTTTAATCCATAAATGGATTGTTGCAACTTATACACCTTTCCAACATGCTCTAGATCGACAAAACCCTCAGGTTGTGTCATGTACACATCCTTGAATAGATTTCTATTGAGAAATACAATTTTGACATCTATCTGTCAAATATCATAATCATAGTAAACTGCAATTGCAAGCATAATTTGAATAGACTTGAGCATCGTAATTGGTGAAAAGGTTTCATCATAGTCTATACTATGAATTTGCTTGAATCCTTTAGCTACCAATCTACCTTTATAGGTATGCATATGCCCATCCATGTCAATCTTTATCTTGAAGACCCACTTACACCCAATGGGTTTGATCCCTTCAGGTGGATCAACCAAAGTCCATACTTGGTTAGTGTACATGGATTCCATTTCAGATCTTATGGCCTTTAGCCATTTCTTAGAATCTAAGCCCTGTACATCTTCCTGATAAGATGTAGGCTCATTGAGACCAACGAACACTACATCACCGTAGTCAAACAAGAGAAAAGAATATCTCTCAGGTTGACGACGGGTCCTATCAGATCTACGTAGAGCTTGTGCTACTTGAACAGGTTATTATTCCATAACTTCTTGTGGTGTAACAAAATCCTGATCCACAACATCATGTGGTACCTATTCAATTTCCATCAAGGTGCCAGTGCTAGTTTGTGTATATTAAATTTCTTCAAGATCGACTTCACTCCCACTAGTTTTTCTAGAAATAAATTCTGTTTCTAGAAAGACACTAGTTCTGGTAACAAACACATTGCCTTGTGTGGAATTATAGAAGTAATATCCATTTGTTTCCTTGGGATATCCAACAAAATAGAACTTGTCTGATTTGGGTCCTAGTTTATCTGAGACATATCGTCGAACGTAAGCCTCATAGCCCCAAATCTTCATGAAAGACATTTTGGGACTCTTCCTAGTCTATATTGTATATTGTGTCTTTATTACGGCCTTAGATGGAACATGATTAAGTGTAAAAGCCACAGAAGGAAATAGGAAGATCTGTTTGACTCATCATCGATCGTACCACATCTAATAAAGTATGATTCCTCCTTTCTGATACACCATTCCATTGTGGTGTTCCAGGTGGAGTGAGTTGAGATATGATCCCACACTCAATGTTATGGTCATGAAACTCTTGGCTAAGGTATTCCCCACCTCCATCTAATCGAAGCATCTTAATACTCTTACCAAGTTAGTTTTGTACTTCATTCTTGAATTCTTTGAACTTTTCAAAGGATTCTAACTTGTGTCTCATCATATACACATAATCGTACCTACTGAGATCATCAGTAAAAGTAATGAAGTCATGTTAGCCTCCCCTAGCTGTTATTCTGAAAGGGCTACATACATCAATATGTATGAGTCCTAACAGATCATTAGCCCTTTCGCTGTGTTCACTAAATGGAGTCTTTGCCATCTTACCTTGAAGACAAGACTCGCATACCTCATATGATTCAAAATCAAATGAGTCCAAAAGTTCATCCTTATAGAGTTGGGATATGCAACCCACATTTATGTAATATAAGCGACAATGCTAGAGATTTGTTTGGTTCAAATCATTAGACTTGAACCGTTTAATATTTATGTTATAGATTGGGTTGCCAAAGTCTAGAACTTAATGGCCATTTATAAGAGGTGCGCTACTATAAAACATGTCATGGAAATAAATAGAACAACATTTGCCCTTTATTACAAATGAAAGCCCCTTCTTGTCTAAACAAGAAACAGAGATAATGTTCTGGTCAAGGTAGGCACATAACAGCACTCTTCAAGTTCTAAAACAAGCCCACTGGGCAAAGATAAAGAATATATTCCTACAGTGACAGCAGCAACTCTTGCACCATTGCCTACTCGTAGGTCCACTTCGCCCTTTGTCAATGTTCTACTAGTTCTCTGCCACTACACATTAGTACAAATGTGAGATGCACACTCGGTATCTAATACCCGTGAAGAAAAAATAGACAGATTAACTTCTATAACATATATACCCGAGGCAAAAGTCTCACTTCTCTTCCTTGCAGTTCCTCTTCCAATGTCCGATCTCACTGCAATGGAAGCAGGTTCCTTCCTTAGCAACCCCGCCTTTAGATTTCAATGCATTAGTCTTGACCTTTCTTTTGGCTTGGGTCTTACCCTTACCTTTGGTCTTCCAATTGCCTTTGCTCTTAGACACCATCAAAATGGTACTAGCTTTGCCTTCTTAAGGTTGAGTTTAGCAGTTCTCAACATGCTCAAAATCTCAGGCAGCGGTTTGTCAATTTCATTCATGTTGTAGTTCATGACAAATTGACTATAGCTATCGGGCAATGACTGCAAGATAAGATCAGTGGCCAATTCTTGGCCTAATGGAAATCCCAATCGCTACAGGTTTTCTACATACCCAATCATTTTGAGTACATATGGCCCTACAAGACTTCTTTCTTGCATTCTACATTGAAACAGTGCTTTAGAGATCTCAAATCTCTCATGCCTTGCTTGCCCTTGATATAGTTGTCTAAGATTTTCAACCATATCATAAGCATCCATGTTCTCATGTTGCTTCTGATGCTCAGAGTTCATGGTGGCAAGCATAAAGCATGATACATCTAATGCATCATCTTGATGCTTCTTATAAGCATCCCTATCAGCTCTAGTCGCAGTAGCAGGGGGTATTTCAAGAATAGGCTGCTCTAGGATATACAATTTTTTTTCTTGCTTGATAACTATTCTCAAGTTTTTATACCAGTCCAGGAAGTTAGCTCCGATCCATTGAGCTTGTCCTTATCAAGGATAGATCGTAGAAAGAGAGTGTTCGACGTACTTGACGACATGGTAATCTACAACAACATAATGCAAAACTTAGTATCATATATCGATCATTAAATTAGGTCTTTAATTAAATGATTCTCCCACAGAATTATAAAGCTCGGTAGGAGCGAGTCATGGTTGTGGTTTTACCCACACTACTAGCTCCAAATCCAATCACAATAACATTCATGTGGGACAAGATCCATATTATACCTCATCTTGAGTTAGCTTTGGCTAATCGCTCAAGACTTGTATAATGTAGGTAGGCATCATATACCAATTGCATCAAATGCAACTCTTGTATAGCTAGATGAACAATACTATTTGTTCATTGCCCATCTTATAAAATTCATATTATAGCTCATCTTGAGTTAGCTTTGGCTAATCGCCCAAGATTAGTACAATTTGAATTCCATCTTATGGGATATGCCTCTAAGCTCTTAATCTAAATGAGACAACTTAGTTAAGTCACACCCAAGTTTAATAGTCGGGCATCATAATTGTCCTGTCACACTCTAGTAAGATAAATTGAGTCACTTTGCTTTAGCAAGACCTGACTACAATTGATTGAGCTAGAAGTGAGTATTAAACTTTGGTAGGTATATATTAAAAAAACCTAATTATATTTAAACTAGACATGTATCGAATACAATCAAAGCACACATCACATATATGCATAAATTAAAATGTGACATAGTTATGACACCCATAAATTAAGATCTTCTCAAGCCAATGAGAAGAGCGATAAGTCAACCTAGGTCAAAGCAGCTTCTCCAAGCGCTTTCTTGGTCATCGTGTGTTGTTGTCCTTCCTTCCTTTTCACCCGTCGCCGAGTAGACTAACTCCTTTCTATTTTATATATTACAAAATCTAAAGAAACTCGAATTACATTCTAGTGTAGTCTAAAATTACAACAAGAATAAAAGGATGAAGGTATGACACGCAGGTCGTACTATTTTATGAGTTACTGCTATACCCGAGACCCTCCTACCTTCAAGACCGACTATGTTTCATTCTGAACAAAACACCTTTGGTCGAGACCTAGTTGGTTACATAGCCAATCATTTGATGTAACTTATAGCCAATCATTTGATGATTGTTGCTCTAACCATTGTTAGTTAGAGCCCAAGAGCCAATCATTTGATGATTATTGTATGGACTCGTTGTATCATATTCTTGTATATAAATAAAGGCATTTGTTTTTTGTTTATTATACTTACTTGTATTGGTGTCAAATAACTAAGTATAATAGCATCCTTGAGTAGAAGGTTCTTACCTATATCAATCGATTGGTTGAATTGATAGTGAGATGATATAGGAAACACTACTCTTAATCATTCCTAGTCGAGTAATAACATTCAGGGACAATGTTAATGTGACGAGACTAGCATGTAGGTCAACTCAATGACTTGATCTCACAAGTCATGGATATGGAGATATCAAGTTGACACATGGGTATGCATTAGAGAATGTATACTGAATGACCCGCCATGAGAAAGTATCATAGATCGTTATATGAGTGTCATATACTTTCTCATGTGACTATTAGTATGACTACTAGTCCTTGGACCTGAAGTCACCATGGTTCCCTACATAAGGAGTTACGTACTTTGGCTTCGTCAAACGTCACCCATAACTGGGTGGACTATAAAGGCAATTACTAAGTATGTAACAAATTATGCAGAGGGATGTGAGTGATGTAGATAGGATCTATCCCTCCTATATGATGGGAGTGACATCGATATTCTTGATAGAGTGAGACCACTAAGTGCATGGTCATGCCCAAATGAGTCAATATGAGATATTGAGCTCATTTGATTGAGTGAGTCTACTTGGAGTTCAATATTTAGATTGATTAGAGGATGACACGGTCTATGCCTCATATTGATCAATCTAGATGTCATGGATAGAAGGACAATGTCATATATTGTGAGGACTCACAATTAGTAGTTACAAGGTGATGTTGGATCTCAACATTCTTGTAACTTGGGTAGTAATGATGTGTTGCTAGATACCGCTCATTACTTATGCTTCTAAATGAGTTTAGGAGCATTGCCAACATTACAAGAACCTATAGGGTCACACACAAAGGACAATTAGATGGAGATTAGGTTCATTTGATGAACCTAAAGGTTTAGGTTACTGTGATGAACCAAATTGGATTAAGAGTAATCCAAATTAGGCTAATTGAGTTGGACTCAATTTGGTTCATGTTTTAAGTGAGTCTAATTTGGACTTAGACTCATTTAATTAATTTAATTCAATGAATAGAGATTCATTAAATTTAAATTGACTTGAACTAATGGTTAGATTAGATCAACCAAGGGAGAGATGTTGTCAAGTTTGACTTGATTTGAGTGGAAGATGAAGGGTCAAGTTTGACTTGACCATTTGCCGCCTCATTGGTGAGTTGACATTAAGTGGGCTAATGATGATGTTCCACATCATCAAGATTAGCACATGTGTGTGCCACATCATGAGGGAGATCAAGAGTTGTGACTCTTGATATCCCATGGGGTTTAAAAACCCCTTCTTGAATGTGGCCGACCACTTTAGTGTGAGGAGTTTCATTTTGTGTGGTAACTCCATCATCTTCTTCCTCTCTAGTTTTCTTCTTGCTCTCCCTCTCCTCTATTACTGATCTCTAAGGTTGCTAGCACATCCTTAGAGGTTCTTCTCCATCTCTTTCTTGTGTGGATACACATAGAGAAGTGTCTACTTTGACATTTTCGAGATCCGACGAACCGAGGACGAGCGGGATTGCGAAGGGCTTCGCATCATGGGTAAATTCCTTCTCCTTGTAGATCTAGTTTAAAACTAGTGTAAGAAACTCGTACTCGTAATGTTTTTGAAATTTTAATCTTTGCACGGATCCGGTGGCTGGGGTTTCGGGGTTTCCGCAACACAAAAAGCGATTTTTGCGGCCCGAAAAACCCAACAGTGGTATCAGAGCCACGTGCGAAGCGAGTATGAGTTTTAATTTGTATTTTTATGAAAATTACAGATCTGAAACTTACAGTGAATTTATGTTTTTTATAGTGTTTATGGGTATTTTTCTCGTAGAAGCGAAGCACAAGTGTTTAGACACTTGTAGGCTTCGACTACCGAGAAGATTTTTCCAAAACGGCAAGGTTTTGCCCCAAATCATTTTGGGACAGCAGACTAAGGTGCTGTAGGATCGCTTAGGAATACTTGTGATGGTTATATCACGGGTATGGGCGCTTCCCCTGACCCCGCAAGGAGATTCGTTCCGTGATTGCGCCCGAAAATCTCTAAACGGGACCGCCGGGAATTTTTACTCATAAAAATTGTAAAAATTGTAATAAAAATTACAGAAATTTATAGAAATTACATAATTTAGAATTATGTATTATTTTGTGATGGTTATGGCCCAAAAGACCCAATTTGATTGGAAAGATTGTGTTGTAATTCATAATATGGTCTGCGTGCCATTTTGTGTTTGCGCGTGTTGTACTTGATTCACGGCCTGCGCGTCGTGCCTTTCTCTATTTATTCTTGTTGTAAATTAGTTTAGACTCGAATGTAACTCAAGTTTCACCATTGTAATGTACAAAATGGAGCGATGGAAGGTCCACTTGAGACGGAGTTACGAGGAGGGCGCGAGCAACACAAGGTGGTCAAAGGAAGGAGCTTGAGAAGCTGTTGACCTTAGGTTGACCATCCGATCTTCTCATTGGCTTGAGAAGATCGTAGTAGGGTCATGACTAACCACAAAATATTTAATTAATTGCTTGTGTGTGTGTATATGTGATGCATGCTAGAATAGTAATTAATTAGCGCCTTGACGATTAGATTAGATCTAAATCGCGTATATGATAAACCTCGTCGATTAGATTAGATCTTAATCGTGTCAACTCGAAATGCCTACCATGCCGTGATACCTATCACTACCTCGATCACATGTCGTTGTTGAATCTGCCAAAGCAGAGCAACACATATTATCTTAGTAGGGTACGGAGGGACAATCTTGGTCCCGCCTATCAATGCATGGGTGAGTAAAACTCAATAAGATTGAGTATAACTAGTTATATCAAGTTTAACTGTAGGCATTTATCAAATAGTTGGAAGATAGGACAAAATCACGTTTATATTAACTCTTGGGCGTAGTAGCCAAAGCTAACTCGAGTTTTAATATAATGTGGATCTTGATCCTATAAACAAGAGTTGCATAGAGATGTAATTGGTAAATAGTTACCTATCGATTATACTAAGTCTTGGGTGTTTTAGCCAAAGCTAACTCAGGGCATAGTATAATGTGGATCTTGTCCCACATGAATTATAGAATTCAGTGGGAGCATCATTTAATTAAAGGCCTAATTAGATCATTAATTGGAATATGATATTTATTTTTCTGTATTTTTTTCTGTTGTAGATTACCATGACGTCAAACACGAACACCTTCTCTCTGCGTTCTGTCCTTGACAAGGACAATCTCAACGGAGCAAATTTCCTAGACTGGTACAGGAATCTGAGAATTGTTCTCACCCAAGAACGTAAACTGTACGTTCTAGAGCAGCCCATTCCGGAGGCTCCTCCTGCAAATGCCACGCGAGCAGACAAAGATGCTTACAAGAAGCATCAAGATGACGCATTAGATGTATCATGTCTAATGCTCGCGACCATGAACTCTGAGCTTCAGAAGCAACATGAGTTAATGGGTGCTTATGATATGGTTGAACATCTTCGTCAACTATATCAAGGACAAGCGCGGCATTGACAAAGGGCGAGGTGGACCTATGCGTAGGCAATGGAGCACGGGTTGCTGCTGTTGCTGTAGGGACTTATTTTCTATCTTTGCCCTATGGGCTTGTATTAGAGTTGGATGATTGTTGTTATGTGCTTCCTTTGACTAAGCACATTATATCAGTTTCTTGTTTGGACAAGAAAGAGTTTTCATTTATAATAAAGAACAAATGTTGTTCAGTTTATTTTAATGATATGTTCTATTATAGTGCACCTCTGATGAACGAACCCTATATTCTAGACCTTGAGAGCCCTATCTATAACATAAGTACCAAGAGGTTCAAGTCATATGACATGAACCAAACCTATCTCTGGCACTGTCGCTTAGGTCATATAAATGACAAGCGCTTATCCCAGCTCCATAAAGATGGTTTTCTGGACTCATTTGATTTTGAATTATATGAGACATGCGAGTCATGCCTACTTGGCAAGATGACCAAGACTCCCTTTAGTTGACATAGTGAGAGAGCGACTGACTTGTTAGCTCTTATACATAGTGATGTATGTGGCCCTTTCAATGTCGCTGCTAGAGGTGGTTATAGGTACTTCATTACATTTACTGATGACTTCAGTAGATATGGTTATGTGTACTTGATGACACATAAGTCTGAATCCTTTGAAAAGTTCAAAGAATTCAAGAATAAAGTACAAACCCAGCTTGGCAAGAGTATTAAGATACTTCGATCAGATCGAGGTGGGGAATAACTTAGCCATGACTTTCGTGACTATCTAGCTGAGTGTGGGATTCTATCTCAACTCACTCCTCCTGGAACACCACAGTGGAATGGTGTATCTGAAAGGAGGAATCATACCCTCTTAGATATGGTACGGTCTATGATGAGTCACACAGATCTTCCTACAATCCTTTGGGGCTATGCTCCAGACACGACAGCCTTTATACTCAACCAAGTTCCATCCAAGGCTGTAATAAAGACACCATATAGGATATGGACTGGGAGAGATGCCCAGGTGTCTTTTATGAGGATTTGGGATTGTGAAGCTTACGTTCAACGTCATGTCTCAAACAAATTGGGACCCAAATCCGACAAGTGTTATTTTATTGGATATCCCAAGGAGACGAAGGGATATTACTTCTACATTCCTAGTCAACACAAGATAGTTGTGGCTAAGATTGGGTTTTTCTAGAAAGGGATTTTGTTTCTAGAAAGACTAGTAGGAGTACGTTCGATCTTGAAGAAGTTCAAGATGCGAACAATAGCACTGAAGCCTCGATGGATGTTGAACTGGAACCACAAAGTGTTGTGGATGATGTTGTTCCACAAGGAGTTGAGGAACCACAACTAGTTCAAGTAGACATACCTCTTCGTAGGTCTGATAGGGTACATCGTTATCCTGAGAGATACTCATTTCTCTTGTCTAACCATGATGATGTTGTGCTCAGAGAAGATGAGCTCACCTTCTATCAGGGAGCTGTGATGAGAACAGACTCCGAGAAATGGCTAAGGCCATGAGATCCGAGATGGAATTCATGTACACTAACCAAGTATGGACTTTGGTTAATCCACCTGAGGGCGTAAAACCCATAGGGTGTAAGTGGGTCTTTATGAGAAAGACTGACATGGATGGACTTATCTATAAGGGTTGCTTGGTAGCTAAAGGTTTCAAGAAAATTCATGGTATTGACTATGATGAAATCTTTTCTCCAGTAGCGATGTTTAAGTCCATTCGGATCATGCTTGCTATTGCAGTATACCATGACTATGAGATATGACAGATGGATGTCAAAACCGCGTTTCTGAATGGAAACCTTCTTGAGGATGTGTACATGACACAACCTGAGGGTTTTGTAGATTCACAGCATACTATCAGAGTATGCAAGTTGCATAGGTCCATTTATGGACTAAAGCAAGCTTCTCAGAGCTGGAATCTTCGATTCGATGATGCAATTAAACAGTTTGGTTTCATCAAGAATGAAGATGAACCTTGTGTCTACAAGAAGGTTGTTGAGAGAACAGTTGTCTTCCTTATATTGTATTTGGATGACATACTACTCATTAGGAAAGACATCCCTTTGCTGCAGTCTGTCAAGACTTGGCTAGGGACTTGTTTCTCAATAAAGGACTTAGGTGAAGCATCCCGCATTCTAGGCATACAGATCTATAGAGATAGATCTAAGAGGTTTCTTGGCCTAAGTCAGAGTAGATATATTGACAAGGTACTCCTTCAGTTTGTGAAGCAAAACTCCAAGACGGGATTTCTGCCGATGTCACATGGCGTGAGTCTTTCGAAGACTCAGGGTCCCTCTTCTAGAGAGGAGAGAGATCGCATGGATCAGATCCCTTATGCTTCAGCCATAGGATCGATCATGTACGCCATGCTATGTACTCGACCTGATGTCTCGTATGCTTTGAGCATGACGAGCAGATACCAGTCAGATCCAGGTGAAAGTCACTGGATAGCGGTCAAGAATATTTTTAAGTACTTAAGAAGGACTAAAGAATATTTCTTGATATATGGAGGCGATAACGAGCTAGCTGTAAAGGGTTATAGTGATGCCAGCTTCCAGACTGGCCAGGATGATTATCGATCGCAGTCAGGGTTCGTGTTTTGCATAAATGGTGGTGCTGTGAGCTGTCGCTGATTCTACTACAGAGGCCGAGTATATTGTTGCATCAGAAGCAGCAAAGGAGGCAGTTTGGATCCGCAAGTTCATCACTGAACTTGGGGTGGTTCCTAGCATCGCTGACCCTATTGAGCTCTATTGTGACAACAATGGAGCTATAGCACAGGCTAAGGAACCTCGCTCACACCAGTGGACCAAACACATACTACGACGCTTCCATATCATTTGAGAGATTATCGATAGAGGAGATGTGAAGATTTGCATAGTACCCACAGAGACTAAAATCGCAGATCCCTTGACCAAGGATTTGGCACAGAGAAAGCATGATGGTCACACTAGGTCATTAGGCCGTAGAGCCTACACTGATTGGCACTAGTGCTAGTGGGAGATTGTTAGTTAGAGCCCTAGAGCCAATCATTTGATGATTGTTGTATGGACTCGTTATACTATATTCTTGTATATAAATAAAGGCATTTGTTTTTTGGTTATTATACATACTTGTATTGGTGCCAAATAACTAAGTATAATAGCATCCTTGAGTAGAAGGTTCTTACCTATATCAATCGATTGGTTCAATTGATAGTGAGATGATATAGGGAACGCTACTCTTAATCATTTCTAGTCGAGTATTAACATTAAGGGACAATGTTAATGCGACGAGACTAGCATGTAGGTCAACTCGATGACTTGATCTCACAAGTCATGGATATGGAGATATCAAGTTGACACATGGGTATGCATTAGAGAATGTATACTGAATGACCCGCCATGAGAAAGTATCATGGATCGTTATATGAGTGTCATATACTTTCTCATGTGGCTATTAGTATGACTACTAGTCCTTGGACCTGAAGTCACCATGGTTCCCTACATAAGGAGTTACGTACTTTGGCTTCGTCAAACGTCACCCATAACTGGGTGGACTATAAAGGCAATTACTAAGTATGTAACAAATTATGCAGAGGGATGTGAGTGATGTAGATGGGATCTATCCCTCCTATATGACGGGAGTGACATCGATATTCTTGATAGAGTGAGACCACGAAGTGCATGGCTATGCCCAAATGAGTCAATATGAGATATTGAGCTCATTTGATTGAGTGAGTCTACTTGGAGTTCAATATTTAGATTGATTAGAGGATGACACGGTGTATGCCTCATATTGATCAATCTAGATGTCATGGATAGACGGACAATGTCATATATTGTGAGGAGTCACAATTAGTAGTCATAAGGTGATGTTGGATCTCAACATTTTTGTAACTTGGGTAGTAATGATGTGTTGCTAGATACCGCTCATTACTTATGCTTCTAAATGGGTTTAGGAGCATTGCCAATGTTATAAGAACCTATAGGGTCACACACAAAGGACAATTAGATGGAGATTAGGTTCATTTGATGAACCTAAAGGATTAGGTTCATGTGATGAACCAAATTGGATTAAGAGTAATCCAAATTAGGCTAATTGAGTTGGACTCAATTTGGTTCATGTGTTAAATTAGTCTAATTTGGACTTAGACTCATTTAATTAATTTAATTCAATGAATAGAGATTCATTAAATTAAAATTGACATGAACCAATGGTTAGACTAGATCAACCAAGGGAGAGAAGTGGTCAAGTTTGACTTGACTTGAGTGGATGATGAAGGGTCAAGTTTGACTTGACCATTTGCCACCTCATTGGTGAGTTGGCATTAAGTGGGCTAATGATGATGTTCCACATCATCAAGATTAGCACATGTGTGTGACACATCATGAGGGAGATCAAGAGTTGTGACTCTTGATATCCCATGGGGTTTAAAAACCCCTTCTTGAATGTGGCCAACCACTTTAGTGTGAGGAGTTTCATTTTGTGTGGTAACTCCATCATCTTCTTCCTCTCTAGTTTTCTTCTTGCTCTCCGTCTCCTCCATTACTGATCTCTAAGGTTGCTAGCACATCCTTAGAGGTTATTCTCCATCTCTTTCTTATGTGGATACACATAGAGAAGTGTCTACTTTGACACTTTCGAGATCCGATGAACCAAGGACGAGCGGGATTGCGAAAGGCTTCATATCAAGGATAAATTCCTTCTCCTTATAGATCTAGTTTAGAACTAGTGTATGACACTCATACTCATAATGTTTTCAAAATTTTAATCTTCGCACGGATCCGGTGGCTGGGGTTTCGGGGTTTTCGCAACGCAAAAAGCGGTTTTTGCGGCCCGAAAAATCAACATGACACGAAGGTCGTACTATTTTATGAGTTACTGCTATACCCGAGACCCTCCTACCCTCAAGACCGACCATGTTTCATTTTGAACAAAACACCTTTGGTCGAGACCTAATTGGTTACATACCAACTTGTTAGTTAGAGCCCTAGAGCCAATCATTTGATGATTGTTGTATAGACTCATTGTATCATATTCTTGTATATAAATAAAGGCATTTATTTATGGTTATTATGCTTACTTATATTGGTGTCAAATAACTAAGTATAATAGCGTCCTTGAGTAGAAGGTTCTTACCTATATCAATCGGTTAGTTGAATCGATAGTGAGATGATATAGGAAACACTACTCTTAATCATTCCGAGTCAAGTATTAACATTCAGGAACAATGTTAATGCGACGAGACTAGCATTTAGGTCAACTCGATGACTTGATCTCACAAGTCATGGATATGGAGATATCAAGTTGACACATGGGTATGCATTGGAGAATGTATACTGAATGACCCACCATGAGAAAGTATCATGGATCGTTATATGAGTGTCATATACTTTCTCATGTGGCTATTAATATGACTACTAGTCCTTAGACCTGAAGTTACCATGGTTCCCTACATAAGGAGTTACGTACTTTGGCTTCGTCAAACGCCACCCATAACTGGGTGGACTATACACGCGATTACTAGTATGTAACAAATTATGCAGAGGGATGTAAGTGATGTAGATGGGATCTATCCCTCCTATATGACGGGAGTGACATCGATATTCTTGATAGAGTGAGACCACGAAGTGCATGGTCATGCCCAAATGAGTCAATATGAGATATTGAGCTCATTTGATTGAGTGAGTCTACTTGGGATTCAAGATTTAGATTGATTAGAGGATGACACGGTCTATGCCTCACATTGATCAATCTAGATGTCAAGGATAGAAGAACACTTGTCATATATTGTGAAGAGTCACAATTAGTAGTCACATGGTGATGTTGGATCTCAACATTCTTATAAATTGGGTAGTAATGATGTGTTACTAGATACCGCTCATTACTTATGCTTCTAAATGGGTTTAGGAGCATTGCCAACGTTATAAGAACCTATAGGGTCACACACAAAGGGCAATTAGATGGAGATTAGGTTCATTTGATGAACCTAAATGATTAGGTCCATGTGATGAACTAAATTGGATTAAGAGTAATCCAAATTAGGCTAATTGAGTTGGACTCAATTTGGTTCATGTGTTAAGTGAGTCTAATTTGGACTTAGATTCATTTAATTAATTTAATTCAATGAATAGAGATTCATTAAATTAAAATTGACTTGAACAAATGGATAGATTAGATCAACCAAGGGAGAGAAGTGGTCAAGTTTGACTTGACTTTAGTAGGAAGATGAAGAGTCAAGTTTTGACTTGACTTTGACTTGACCAATGCCACATCATCAAGGCTTCTTCATTTGGTCAAGTTTGACTTGACCAAACGCCACCTCATGGAGGAGATCAAGTGACTTGACTCTTGATATTCCATGCGGGTTACAAGCCATGAAGTGGCTGGCCACTTTTAGTGTGGAATGAATTGATTTTCATTCAAGGCAATTCATTTCTTCTTCTTCCTGTCAAGGTTTCTTCTCTCCCTCTCCTACTCCTTGCCGTGACCATCAAAGGTGCTAGCACACCTTTTGTGTGGTTTTTCTCCATCTCTTGCTTGTGTGGATACACATAGAGGAGTATCTACTTTGATACTCTCGAGATCCGGCGAACCTAGGACGAGCGGGATTACGCGAAGGGCTTCGCATCAAGGGTAACCTCTTTATCTTGTAGATCTAAAGTAGATCTAGGCTTAGAAAACATGTATATGAAATTTTATTTCTTCGCACAGATCCATGGCATGGGGATTTCGGGGTTTTTGCAACGCAAAAAGCGGTTTTTGCGGCCCGAAAAATCCAACAGTGGTATCAGAGCCACGTGCGAAGCGTATACATGTTTTAATTTGTATTTTTATGAAAATTACAGATCTGTAACTTTCTGTGATTTTATGTTTTTATAGTTTTTTTGGGTATTTTTCTCGTAGAAGCGAAGCACAAATGTTTAGATACTTGTAGGCTTCGACTACCGAGAAGATTTTTTCGAAACGGCAAGGTTTCACCGCAAATCATTTTGGGACAGCGGGTTAAGGTGCTGTAGGATCGCTAAGGAACACTTGCGATGGTTATATCACGGGTAGGGGTGCAACCCCTGACCCTGCAAGGGGATTCGTTCCGCGATTCCGCCCAAAAATCGCTAAACGGGACCGCCGGGAATTTTTACTCATAAAAATTATAAAAATTATAAGAAAAATTACAGAAATTTATAGAAATTACATAATTTAGAATTATGTATTATTTTGTGATGTTCATGACCCAAAAGACCCAATTAGATTGGAAAAATTGTGTTGTAATTCATAATATGGCCTGCGTGCCATTTTGTATTTGTGCGTGTTGTACTTTATTCACGACCTACGCGTCGTACCTTACTCTATTATATTCCTGTTGTAAAATAGTTTTTAGACTCGAATGTAACTTGAGTTTCACCTTTGTAATGTACAAATTGGAATAGTGGAAGATCCACTTGAGACGGTGTTATGAGGAGGGCGCGAGCAACACAAGGTGGTCAAGGAAGAAGCTTGAGAAGCTGTTGACCTTAGGTTGACCATCCGATCTTCTCATTGGCTTGAGAAGATCATGGTAGGGCCATGACTAATACAAAATATTTAATTAATTGCTTGTGTGTGTATATATGATGCATGCTAGAATAAGTAATTAATTAGCGCCTTAACGATTCGATTCGATCAATCGCGTATATGATACACCTCGACGATTAGATTAGATCTAAATCGTGTATATGATACACCTCGTCAATTAGATTAGATCTCAATCGCGCCAACTCGAAATGCCTACCATGCCGTGATACCCATCACTACCTCGATCGCATGTTGTTGTTGAATCTGCCAAAGCAGAGCAACGCATACTATTTTGATAGGATGCGGAGGGACAATCTTGTTCCCGCCTATCAACGCATGGGTGAGTACAACTCAATTAGATTGAGTAAATAGTTAACTCAATTGGATCAAGTTTAACTATAGGCATTTTCCAATGGTTGGTAGATAGGTCAAAATCACGTTTATATTAACTCTTGGGCGTATTAGCCAAAGCTAACTCGAGTTTTAATATAAATGCGGATCTTGATCCTATAAACAAGAGTTGCATAGAGATGTAATTGGTAATTAGTTACCTACCGATCATACTAAGTCTTGGGCGATTTAGCCAAAGCTAACTCAAGGCATAGTATGATGTGGATCTTGTCCCACATGAATTATAGAATTTAGTGGGAGCATCATTTAATTAAAAGGCCTAATTAAATGATTAATCGAATATGATGTTTATTTATTTTCTGCATAGATAACCATGACGTCAAATATGAACTCTTTCTCCATGCGTTCCGTCCTTGAGAAGGACAAGCTCAACGGAGCAAATTTCCTGGACTGGTACAAGAACCTGAGAATCATTCTCACACAAGAACGTAAGCTGTACGTTCTGGAGCAGCCCATTTCAGAGGCACCTCCTGCCACTGCCACGCGAGCTGACCGTGATGCTTACAAGAAGCATCAAGATGACGCATTAGATGTGTCATGTCTAATGCTCGCGACCATGAACTCTGAGCTTCAGAAGCAACACGAGTTGATGGGAACTTATGATATGGTTGAACATCTTCGTCAACTATATCAAGGACAAGCTAGGCACGAGAGATTCGAGATCTCTAAGGCACTGTTTCAGTGTAAGATGCAAGATGGGACTCCCGTAGGTCCATATGTACTCAAGATGATTGGGTACATAGAAAACCTATAGAGGTTGGGATTCCCACTTGGCCACTGATCTGATCTTGTAATCCTTGTCGGATAGCTACAGTCAGTTTGTCATGAACTACAACATGAATGAAATTGACAAGCCACTGCCTGAGCTTCTGAGTATGTTGAGAACTGCTGAGATTAACCTTAAGAAGGTTAAGCCCAACTCCATTTTGATGGTGCAAAAGGGCAAAGGCAAGGGCAAGCCTAAAGGTAAGGGAAAGTCCCAAGCCAAGGTACTGCGGTCAGACCGGGCACTGGAAGAGGAACTACAAAGTGTACCTGGAAGATCTTAAGAAGAAGAGAAATGAGACTTCCACTTCAGGTATCTTTGTTATAGAAGTCAATCTATCTATTTCTTCATCATGGGTATTAGATACCGGATGTGCTTATCAAATTTGTACTAATGTCCAGGCACTGAGAAATAGCAGGGCATTGACGAAGGACGAGGTGGACCTACGCGTAGGCAATAGAGCACGGGTTGCTGCTGTTGCTGTAGGAAATTATTCTCTATCTCTGCCCTCTGACTTGTATTAGAACTAGATGAATGTTGTTATGTGCCTGCTTTAACTAAGAACATAATTTCAATTTCTTGTTTGGACAAGAAAGGTTTTTCATTTATAATAAAGAACAAATGTTGTTCAGTTTATTTAAATGACATGTTCTATTGTAGTGCACCTCTGATAAACGGACTCTATATTCTAGACCTTGAGAACCCTATCTATAGCATTAGTACCAAGAGGTTCAAGTCAAATGACATGAACCAAATCTATATCTGGCACTGTCGCTTAGGTCATATAAATGACAAACGCTTATCCCAGCTCCATAAAGATGGTTTGCTGGACTTATTTGATTTTGAATCATATGAGACATGCGAGTCATGCCTTTTAGGCAAGATGACCAAGACTCCCTTTAGTGGACACAGTGAGAGAGCGACTGACTTGTTAGGTCTTATACATAGTGATGTATGTGGCCCTTTCAATGTTACTGCTAGAGGTGATTATAGGTACTTGATTACATTTATTGATGACTTCAGTAGATATGGCTATGTGTATTTGATGACACATAAGTCAGAATCCTTTGAAAAGTTCAAAGAATTCAAGAATGAAGTATAAAACCATCTTAGCAAGAATATTAAGATACTTCGATCATATCAAGGTGGTGAATACCATGGCCATGAGTTTCGTGACTATCTAGCTGAGTGTGGGATCCTATCTCAACTCACTCCTCCTGGAACACCACAGTGGAATGGTGTATCCGAGAGGAGAAATCGTACCTTATTAGATATGGTACGATCTATGATGAGTCACACAGATCTTTCTATGTATCTTTGGGGCTATGCTTTAGACACAGCAGCCTTCATTCTCAACTGAGTTCCATTTAAGGCTGTAATAAAGACACCATATAGGATATGGACTGGGCGAGATGCCTAGGTGTCTTTTATGAGGATTTGGGGTTGTGAGGCTAACGTTAAATGTCAAGTCTCGGACAAACTAGGACCCAAATCTGACAAGTGCTATTTCATTGGATATCCCAAGGAACCGAAGGGATATTACTTCTACATTCCCAGTCAACACTGTTGGTGCAACCTTAGGTCAAGGTTGACCTGGTTGACCCGACTCAAGTTGACTTGACTCGAGTTGTATTTTGATGTTTGACTTGGGAAGATTGTTGATGCAACTTTAGGTCAAGGTTGACCTAGTTGAGTTGCATGTTGATGTTTGACACTCGTGAGGGAGTTCTATTCTTGATATGGGACAAGAATAGATGTTTGGGAGATTATTGGTGTAACCGTAGGTCAAGGTTGACCTGGTTGACCTGAAAAGTCCAAGTATGGAGACTTGGCACTGGAAAGGTCCAAGCAGGGAGCTTGGCATGCGAAAAGTCCAAGTATGGAGACTTGGCACGGGAAAAGTCCAAGTATGGAGACTTGCCTGGAAAAGTCAAGTATGGAGACTTGTCCAAGCGGGAGCTTGGCACGAGGGAAAGTCCGTGAGTGAAGCCGGTGGGAAAGTCCTAACGGGATGTTAGGCGGTGTGGAAAGTCCCTGGTGAGTGAAGCCAGCAAGGGAAAGTCCAGGTGAGTGAAGCGGAGAAGTCTGGTGAGTGAAGCCGGGAAAGTCTGGTGAGTGAAGCCAGGTGAAGAAGTCCTGGTGAGTGAAGCCCGGTGAAAATCCTAGTGAGTGAAGCTAGGTGAAAGTGGAAGTCCAGTGAGTGAAGCCGGGCATTCGGGAAAGTCCCGTGAGTGAAGCCAGGCGGTTTGAAGTCCCGTGAGTGAAGCCGCAGATTGGAAATCTGGTGAGTGAAGCGGTGAAACCCTAGTGAGTGAAGCTAGGTGAAAGTCCCGGTGAGTGAAGCGAAGAGGAAAATCCAGATGGATCAAGGGTGATCGGACATCTGGTGTTGGGAAGTCCAAGTAGATCAAGGGAGTGACGATACTTGCACGAAGAGGAAAGTCCAAGTGGGTCAAAGGGATTGACCGGACACTTGGTGGAGAGTCTTAGCAGGTCAAGGGACTGACCGGATGCTAAGCATGATGTACCAACAGTCAAGATTGACCGGATGTTGGTTTGAACTTGGTTTGGGCGAAAACCATGAGCTGGATCGATCCGTGATCGATCCATCTGCATGAATATTCGATCGGTGCGGTGACGCGCAATCGTATCTGTGTGATAACCGATAGGTCGGTGACCGATCGAGTCGATCGAACAGAGCGAGGCGCGAGGGGCTGATCGGTCGGACCGATCAAGAAAGCCCCGATCGGTCCCCGATCGAAGTTCCTGATCGGTCTATGGACCGATCAGAAGGTGATCCATGGCCGCGAGAAAGAAGCCTGATCGGTCACCGATCCAGGAAGATCCTGATCGGTCCATGGACCGATCGGGGACCCCAGAGTCCACAGACCGATCAGGGTTCTAGCCGTTGCGACGCAACGGCTAGTTTCTTCTGTCTTCTTCGCAGGTTATAAAAGAGGTTGAGAAGCTACTGTTGGTCTTCTTCTTCTTCTTCTCTTTGCCCCTGCTTCTTGCTGTGCTTGAGCTTTGCTGAGCTCTCTACTTCGTGAAGCTGAAGTTGCTGCTTCGTCAACGGAAACCAGTCGAAGGCAAGATAGTGTGTGTTTTTACATTCTTATTGTTCTTGCTTCTTGTTGTATTTCTTGTACACTTATCTTGCTGTTGCAAGAGACTTTGTGGCGAGGTTTCTCCACCCAGAAGGAGTGTTTGTATTAGCCGGTTTTCCGGGGACTCATCCACCGACGGATTGATAGGCTTCGTCCACCTTACGGACACGCCGAGGAGTAGGAGTTTCATCTCCGAACCTCGTTACATCGACGAGTTGAGGTTTGGTTTGTTTTGCTTTCGTTTCCTTTTGTTATTTCCGCTGCTAACCTAATTTGTAGAAAGAAACGAGCAAAGATTTGGGGTCGGCTATTCACACCCCCCTCTCTAGCCGTACGAAGGATCCTAACAAGTGGTATCAGAGCGAGGTCGCTCTTCATCGGATCAACACCCGTGGGAGCAAAGCTAGAGATGGATCAATTCGGAGAAGACATCACCATTCCACCCTTCTACAACGACAACTTCGCATATTGGAAGGTAAGGATGATGTATTTTCTTAGGACTAATATGTTGAATTGGTTTTGTGTACAAGAAGGTTTTACTCCTCCAATGGATAAAGAAGGAGAGCCTCTAGAGAAGAACAAGTGGACAAAGGAACAAGTCCATCAATCCACGATCAACAATGAGGTAACTAAAACAATTGAATTTTCATTACCTACTAATATTTTGCGTAAGATAGGTGAATACAACAATGCCAAGGAATTATGGGATAACTTGGCCAAGTACCATGAGGAGAGCTCCACTTCAAGCCATGAAGAGGAGCCTAGTGAGCCAAGTAGCTCACATCATGGAGGGAGCGAATTGGGAGTTGAGGGCTACTCAACATCCAAGGAAGAAGAGGAGGAGAGTTCCTCTTGTTCAAGTTCGGAGCAAGAAGAAGAGACATCTACCTCCGGAAGGGATGAGGAAGAGAGCTCACACCCATCCCCAAACCTAGGTAACTCAAGCATTTCAATTTCAAATAAGTTACATATAATATGCTTTGAGTGTAGGGAATTTGGGCACTACAAGAGTAAGTGTCCAAAGAGGGTAAGGAAGACTCCACCGGCGCCAAAGGTCAAGGTAGCCGGAGTCCCGACACGCAAGGGCAAGGAGCACGTGGTGTGCTTCCAATGCAAGCGAAGGGGACATTATCGGAGTCATTGTCCGAGGGGAGGCAACCTCACAAGGGCAAGAAACCGAGCACTTCTATAGGGGAGCTAAGGCAAACCCTAAGGTATCATTTAAGTCTCATTCGTGCAATACTAGTAAGATACATGCTAGAAATTTTATTGCACTAGTCAATAATGATAAGCATGATAACATTAGAAATCAATACACATGCTTAGGTGCCAAACATGTGAGCCTAGATAAGGATAACCCTAGGAAAGCCAACCCTAGAATTACCTCATCTAAGGTTAAGGAGAACCTAGGTAGGAATCCCAAATCAACTAGACACATGCCTAGGAATGCCTCAAAGAAAAATGACAAATCAAAAATTGAGGTATTAGAGAAGGAGAATCAAGTCTTGAGGTCAAGACTTGATACTTTGGAAAAGGCTCTTAAGAACTTGGAGAAGTCATCTCTAGGGTTTAAGGGTCAAAACCAATGTCCAAGGACAAAAAGGGTTTGGGTCACAAACCTAAGTCCCAAGTGGTCAAGCCCACTTATCATAATGTTCCATTCAATTATGGAACAAAACCTAGGGCTAGGAAGACCACCACCAAGGTCACAAGGGAGTCACCCTAGAGTTGATCTTGATGAGTCCCAAATGACCAAGGCTTTAAAGCCTAAGAGGGTCATTAGGAGAGTTGCTAGGGAAGTCATCCCTAGTGAATATTTAGTGAACCCAATGAGCTCTAATAGGTATTGGGTTCCTAGGAGCATCTTCTCTACCCCATAGATGGGTTAGAGAGTGTCAACTCCAATTAGAAGGGTAGTTAACCCAACTTTGAGGAAATTGACACTCAAGGAGCATTTTCAAGGTCTTGATAACCTTTGGAAATGAAAAAGAATTATTATTTACTCCTTAAAGAGTAAAATGTGCCATTATGGAAAAGAATGATTTTAATTGGCACAATTTGAGGAAAACCTAGAGAAATACCATAATTGGGATTTTGGTTTTCTCTTAGGGATATATGGGCAATCTAGGGTTAGATTTTAAGTTAGCTAAGGCTAAGGATACTTAGATACGGATTTAGGTATTTTATTTGAGCTAACTTGCCATGATTGGTTGCCATATGCCATGCCATGACATCATATTTATTTTATTATCATTTGAAATGTCATGATAATACTTAGGCTAGTTTATATGTCATGTGTTAGTTTAGTTTCAAACTTTATGCCATGACATCATGACATTGGCACATGTTCTCATTTATGATACCATTTTATGCCATGTCATCATCTCTTGCATTAATAATCAATTGAATTGATTTAAGGATGAAAACATATTTTGATATTGAGATCAAATTTGTGTTTAGAAAATGCATGAGACCTTAGCCTAAGATACCTAAACCCATATCTCACATCAAAATTGACATGGATGTGCTTGATACACTTTAGATGTGTGTGAGATATTACGATCATGAATTAGGATCAAGGTGCATAGTTCTTGTACCTAGATGAGCCTAATTCAAGATATGGAGGATCATAGGGAAAGCTTGTGTACAAGTTATGTGCATATAGCCCTAAGATTATGGTCCTAAATTCAAATGGTTTTAAAAGCATTTTAAAATTGATTTGAAAAACCTTGATGAAGCTTTCCTAGTGATAGCATTCATCATTGAACATTGTGATACAAAGTTGAGTTAAACTTGAACTTTTTCAAAGTTTTTGAACTTTGTATCAAGATTGAAAAATGGAAACTACTTTCATAGAAAACTATTTTTCCATGGTAGTATATGTTATGAGGAATGTATCCTCGAATTTCACATTTTGAATTTTCTGGAATTTTCTAGGAGTTTCGAATTTCGGAAGGAAATTTCGAAATCGCCTATCGAGTCCGGATCGTCCTGGGACCGATCCTGAAGTCTGATCCTGCGGACCGATCCGTGAAGCATGGATCGGTCCGATACCAATAGAGGTTCCGAGTACAGGTGCGATCGGTGAAGGCCTGATCGGTGCGGGGACCGATCCATGGGTTTCGATCGGATGGGACCGATCGAGCGCGCTTCGATTTTGTTGATCTGAAATTTCAAGCCGGAAGTTGGGTTTGTGTAGATTTCTAAAGGTTTGAACTCCCAAAGACATTGTTGGTGCAATGGTCAAGGGGAGTTGGCTTTTAGGGGAGTTTACTCCTTAAGATTTTAAGGATTAGTGATATGGGATTATCACTAAGTTGATTGTTGAGTTTAGTATCAAGGGGGAAATTAAGAGTTTCAATGAAAGGTATGGGACTTTCATTAGGAAGAAACTCTTGACCTTGATACTCTCCTTTTTCTTTTTGATGTGTGTCAAAAAGGGGAGAGTGCTCATTGGAGAGTTATTGGAGAACCCAAGTTAGGTTATCGGTTTAACCTAAGCTAGGGGAAGAATGTCAAGGAATGTTCGAGGAAGAACATTGGAATTCTTTTTGATGTGTGTCAAAAAGGGGGAGAATTATTGGAGAACCCAAGTTAGGTTATCGGGTTAACCTAAGGGGAGAATGTTCAAGGAAAGAACATTGGACATTGGAAGATGGTTGGAAAACCTAAGTTAGGTTATCGGGTTAACCTAACTTGATTATGATTTTGTCAAACATCAAAAAGGGGGAGATTGTTGGTGCAACCTTAGGTCAAGGTTGACCTGGTTGACCCGACTCAAGTTGACTTGACTCGAGTTGTATTTTGATGTTTGACTTGGGAAGATTGTTGATGCAACTTTAGGTCAAGGTTGACCTAGTTGAGTTGCATGTTGATGTTTGACACTCGTGAGGGAGTTCTATTCTTGATATGGGACAAGAATAGATGTTTGGGAGATTATTGGTGTAACCGTAGGTCAAGGTTGACCTGGTTGACCTGAAAAGTCCAAGTATGGAGACTTGGCACTGGAAAGGTCCAAGCAGGGAGCTTGGCATTCGAAAAGTCCAAGTATGGAGACTTGGCAGGAAAAGTCCAAGTATGGAGACTTGGCAAAAAGTCCAAGTATGGAGACTTGCACGAGAAGTCCAAGCAGGAGCTTGGCACGAGGGAAAGTCCCGTGAGTGAAGCAGGCGGGGAAAGTCCTAACGGGATGTTAGGCGGTGTGGAAAGTCCGTGAGTGAAGTCAATGGAGAAGTCCAGTGAGTGAAGAAGTCCTGAGTGAAGCGGTGAGTGAAGCCCGGTGAAAATCCTAGTGAGTGAAGCTAGGTGAAAGTGGAAGTCAGTGAGTGAAGCCGCATTCGAAAGTCCGTGAGTGAAGCTGAAATAAGTCCCGTGAGTGAAGCCAGTTGGAAATCCGTGAGTGAAGCGGTGAAAACCCTAGTGAGTGAAGCTAGGTGAAAGTCCCGTGAGTGAAGCGCAAGGAAAATCCAGATGGATCAAGGGTGATCGGACATCCGGTGTGGGAAGTCCAAGTAGATCAAGGGTGATCGGATACTTGGCACGAAGAGGAAAGTCCAAGTGGGTCAAAGGATTGACCGGACACTTGGTGGAGAGTCTTAGCGGGTCAAGGGACTGACCGGATGCTAAGCATGATGTACCAACAGGTCAAGATTGACCGGATGTTGGTTTGAACTTGGTTTGGGCGAAAACCATGAGCTGGATCGATCCGGTGATCGATCCGATATCATGAATATTCTCGATCGGTCGGTGGATCAAGTATCGTGATAAGCGATAGCTGACCGATCGGGAGTCGATCAAGCCGAGAGCGAGGCGCGAGGCTGATCGGTCGGGACCGATCAGCCCGATCGGTCCCGGGCCGATCAGAGTTCTGATCGGTCTATGGACCGATCAGAGGTTCCCTGATCGGTCCGTGGACCGATCAACCTTCTTACTGATCGGCTAGATTCCTGATCGGTCCATGGACCGATCAGAGAACCTCCTGATCGGTCGTTGCGACGCAATGGCTAGTTTCTGTTCTTCTTCTTCGCAGGTTATAAAAGAGGTTGAGAAGCTACTGTTGAACTTCTTCTTCTTCTTCTCTTTGCCCCTGCTTCTTGCTGTGCTTGAGCTTTGCTGAGCTCTCTACTTCGTGAAGCTTCGTGTGAGCTTCCCCGGCTGGTCAGCTGCTGCTATCGTTCCGTGAAGTTGCTGCTTCGTCAACGGAAACCAGTCGAAGGCAAGATAGTGTGTGTTTTTACATTCTTATTGTTCTTGCTTCTTGTTGTATTTCTTGTACACTTATCTTGCTGTTGCAAGAGACTTTGTGGCGAGGTTTCTCCACCCAGAAGGAGTGTTTGTATTAGCCGGTTTTCCGGGGACTCATCCACCGACGGATTGATAGGCTTCGTCCACCTTACGGACACGCCGAGGAGTAGGAGTTTCATCTCCGAACCTCGTTACATCGACGAGTTGAGGTTTGGTTTGTTTTGCTTTCGTTTCCTTTTGTTATTTCCGCTGCTAACCTAATTTGTAGAAAGAAACGAGCAAAGATTTGGGGTCGGCTATTCACACCCCCCTCTCTAGCCGTACGAAGGATCCTAACAAACACAAGGTAGTTGTGGCTAAGACTGGGGTATTTATAGAAAGGGACTTTGTTTCTAGAAAGACTAGTGGGAGTACGTTCGATCTTGAAGAAGTTCAAGATGTGAACAATAGCACTGAAGCCTCGATGGAAGTTGAACTGGAACCACAAAGTGTTGTGGATGATGTTGTTCCACAAGGAGTTGAGGAATAACAACCAGTTCAAGTAGACCTACCTCTTCGTAGGTCTGATAGGATGCGTCGTCAACCTGAGAGATACTCATTTCTCTTGTCTGACCATGATGACGTTGTGCTCATAGAGGATGAGCCCACCTCCTATCAGGAAGTTGTGATGAGCCCAGATTAAATGCCTAGAGGTCATGAGATCCGAGATGGAGTCCATGTACACCAACCAAGTATGGACTTTGGTTGATCCACCTGAAGGGGTAAACCCTATTGGGTGTAAGTGGGTCTTTAAGAGAAAGACTGACATGGATGGACTTATCTATAAGGGTCGCTTGGTAGCTAAAGGATTCAAGCAAAATCATGGTATTGACTATGATGAAACCTTTTCTCCAGTAGTGATGTTTAAGTCCATTCGGATCATGCTTGCCATTGCAGCATACCATGACTATGAGATCTGGCATATGGATGACAAAACCATATTTCTGAATGGAAACCTGCTTGAGGATGTGTACATGACACAACCTGAGGGTTTTGTAGATCCACAACATGCTAGCAGAGTATGCAAGCTGCATAGGCCCATTTATGGACTAAAGCAAGCTTCTCGGAGCTGGAATCTTCTATTCGATGATGCAATCAAACAGTTTGGTTTCATCAAGAATGAAGATGAACCTTGTGTCTACAAGAAGGTTGTTGGTGTTGGTTAGTCCTAGGAAAACGTACCAGTTCCACTGTACAAAAATTTTTTGTACAAGTATCGAACCTTTCCTTAAATAACCTATTGTGTTCTTTAGAAGTTAAATTAGGAATCGCAGATGGAACTTAACATCATTGATTCCAAATTTAACTTATCTGTTCTTAATGGTTTAGATTTGAATCGCAAGCGGAACTTAACACTATTGATTCAAATCTACCTAAGTTATTAATTCCATAAATATTAATTTTCAAAATTGGCTTCCAGGACTGCATGGCGAGGAACATGGCCTTCTTGGATATGGGAGCAACCACCACCGCCTACGCAAAGCCTTTTAAGGAAAGCTAATATTTATTTCCTTAAATAACTCTAGGTTAACCAAAAAGAACAATCGAATCACAAATTTGAAAAATAAAAGAAAGAAACACAACCTCGAAACAAATCCGAAAACTCTAGAATCATATGCCTCTTGTGTTTGGTATTTCCAAAAATAACTATACAAAGAAAACAAATATGATGCGGAAAACAATTACTAGTTATACCTTTCTTTGTAAGCAAAAATAACCTCTTGATCTTCTACCGTATTCCTCATCTTATCTCGGACATTGTGTGGGCAACGATCTTCCGAGACAAGAACCACCAAGCTCCTTCTTCTCCAAGCTAGATTCGGCAACCATTAATTCTCCATGAGAAGTAAAGGTCCGGCCACCACCACCAAGCTCCAAGGGATGCAAGAAACGAAGCCTTCTTTCTCTCCTTCTTCTACTAGCTAGAACCGGCCACCATGGACTTCCCTTAAGTTGATGCCGCCAGCCACAAAGGAGGAAGAGAAAAGAAGGAGAACAGGAGACCCTAGGGCCGGCCACACCAAGGAGGAAAAGAGAGGAAGAAAAGAATAGAGTCGTTCACCATTAAGACACCTCTACCCCCTCTTATATAATCCTTGGTCTTGGCAAATAAGGAAATTTTAATAAAAACTTCCTTAATTATTTTTCCATAAAAAAGAAAAATTAATTAATTAAAAATTAATTTTCTTTTTCCAATTTTCTTGGCCGGCCACTTTCTCCCCAAAACAAGGAAAGTTTTAATTAAAACAAGAATTAAAACTTCCTAATTTGTTTCCAGAAATTTATAAAAAATTTCTCCAATAATTTTAATCCCTTCATGATTGGTTAGTAAAAAGGAAATTTTATAAATTAAAGCTTTCTTTTAAACATGTGGATAATTTCCAAAAAGGAAAGTTATCTCTAAAAATTAAAATCTCTTTTCAATCTACAAATAAGGAAAGATATCAAATCTTTTCTTAATCTTTTGTAGAAACTAATAAAAGAGAATATTTAATTTTTAAAACTCTATTTTAAATTATGATCATGGTTAAAAGGAAAGTTTTCTCAAAATTAAAATCTCCTTTCAATCTACAAATAAGGAAAGATTTCAAATCTTTTCTTAATCTTTTGTAAAAAGATATAAAAGGAAAGATTTAAATTTTACACTCTCTTTTAAAACCATGATATCCACATAAGAAATAATTTTAATAAATTTTTTTTTAAATATTCTAGTGGCCAGCCACCTAAGCTTGGGACCCAAGCTTTGGCCGGCCACCAACTTGGCTCATCCACTTGGTCTTGGCCGGCCCTAGCTTGGGTTCCAAGCTAGCTTGGCCGACCCCATTAGGATGGGTAAGAAGGTGGGTATGTGGTGGGTATAAATCTCTATATATAAAAGGCTACGATAGGGACCGAGAGGAGGAATTGATTTTGGTCTCCCGATGAAATTAAGCTTCCCGTGTTCGCCCCGAACACACAACTTAACTTCATCAATAATAATTCATACCACTAAAGAATTATTATTGAACTACCGTACCAATCCAAAATTACATTTTTGGGCTCCTTCTTATTATGAGTGTGTTAGTCTCCTTGTGTTTAAGATGTCGAATGTCCACTAATTAATTGAGTTACTGACAACTCATTTAATTAATATCTTAGTCCAAGAGTAGTACCACTCAACTTTATCGTCATGTCGGACTAAGTCCACCTGCAGGGTTTAACATGAAAATCCTTATGAGCTCCTCTTGGGGACATTATCAACCTAGATCACTAGGACACAGTTTCCTTCTATAATCAACAACACACACTATAAGTGATATCATTTCCCAACTTATTGGGCTTATTGATTTATCGAACTAAATCTCACCCATTGATAAATTAAAGAAATAAATATTAAATATATGTGCTTGTTATTATATTAGGATTAAAAGCACACACTTCAATAATAACTGACGTCTTTGTTCCTTTATAAAGTCAGTATAAAAGAAATGACCTGTAATGGTCCTACTCAATACACTCTAAGTGTACTAGTGTAATTATATAGTTAAGATAAACTAATACCTAATTACACTACGACCTTCCAATGGTTTGTTCCTTTCCATCTTGGTCGTGAGCTACTGTTTATAATTTATAAGGTACTGATAACATGATCCTCTGTGTGTGACACCACTGTTGGGTTTTTCGGGCCGCGAAAACCCTTTTTTCGCGTCGCAGAAACCCCGAAACTCCCTAGCCAACGGATTCGTGCGAAGAGTATAGAATAAAAATTTTACATGTACGAGTTTACTAACTAGATCTACTCTTAGATCTATATGTTTAGAAAATTACCCTTGATGCGTGCCCTTTTCAAATCCTGCTCGTCCAAGGAAGTGCCGGATCTCAAGATTGTCAACGTAGACAATCCTCTAGAAGTATCCACACGAACAAGATGTGTTCTCTAACACACAAGGATGGAGAAGAGAACACCACAAGTGTGCTAGCACTTCTTGATGCTATCGGATGGGATTGGAAGAAGAAGAAAGGAAAAGAAGAGAACACACTTCTCTAAAAAAATCTCTATGTGACTTTCACTAACCTTTCTTCTTGGATTAGACTCACTCTCCTTTCTTCTCCCTTGCTTGAAACCCATGACCAAGAGAAGAGAAGGAGCAAAAAGAGAGCTTGAGGAAGAAGATGATGTGAATGTGAGTGAATGAAAAATTCATTCTCATTCAAAACCAAAACGGTAACCCCCATTCTCATTAAATGTGGCCATTAAAGAGAATAGATTTGTAACCCCCATAAGGTGGCACACTTTGATGATGTGGCACATCATCATTAGTCCTCCTAATGCCAAATCACTAATGATGTGGCAAATAGTCAATTCAAACTTGACTCTTCCTCATCCTCTCAAGTCAAGTCAAATTTGACTTAATCTCTCTCATGGTTGATCTAATCCAACCATTTAATTCAAGCCAATTTAATATAATGAATCTAATTCATTTAACTAAATTGATTCAATGAGTCATAATCTAAATTAGACTCATTGAACACATGAATCAACTTGAGTCCAACTCAATTAACCCAATTAGGATTACTCTTAATCCAATTTGATTCATCACATGAATCTAATCCTCTTGGTTAATCATATGAACCTAATCTCCATCCACTTGTTCTTTGTGTGTGACCCAATAGGTTCTTGTAACATTGGCAATGCCCCTAAACCCATTTAGGACCATAAGTAATGAGCGGTATCTAGCAATACATCATTACTACCCAAGTTACAAGAATGTTAAGATCCAACATCTCCTTGTGACTACTAATTGTGACTCCTCACAAAATATGACAAGTGTCCTTCTTTTCTAGACATCAAGATTGATCAATGCGAGGCATAGACCGTGTCATCCTCTGATCAATCTAAATCCTGAACTCCAAGTAGACTCACTAAATCAAATGAGCTCAATATCTCATATTGACTCATTTGGACATGGCCATGCACTTCGTGGTCGCACTCTATCAAGAATACCGATGTCTCTCCCGTCATATAGGAGGGATAGATCCCATCTACAGCACTCACATCCCTCTGAATAATTCGTTACATACCCAGTAATCGCCTTTATAGTCCACCCAGTTACGGGTGACGTTTGACGAAACCAAAGTATATAACTCACGTTCCTTGTCCTTGATATAGGTGACAAAGATGTTCAACCATATCATAAGCGCCCATCAACTCATGTTGCTTCTGAAGCTCAGAGTTCATGGTCGCGAGCATAAGACACGACACATCTAATGCGCCATCTTGATGCTTCTTGTAAGCATCTCGGTTTGCTCGCGTGGCAGTGGCAGGAGGAGCCTCCGGAATGGGCTGCTCCAGAACGTACAGTTTACGTTCTTGGGTGAGAACTATTCTCAAGTTCCTGTACCAGTCCAGGAAATTTGCTCCGTTGAGCTTGTCCTTCTTAAGGACAGAACGCAGAGAGAAGTTGTTCGTGTTTGACGTCATGGAAATTCTACAACAGAAATAAATGCAAAAATAAATATCATATTCTTTTAAATCATTTAATTAGGCCTTCAACTAAATGATGCTCCCACTGAATTCTATAATTCATGTGGGACAAGATCCACATCATACTAACCCTTGAGTTAGCTTTGACTAATACACCCAAGATTTAGTATGATCGGTAGGTAACGATTATCAATTACATCTCTATGCAACTCTTGTTTATAGGATCATTATCCGCAGTTATATTAAAACTTGAGTTAGCTTTGGCTAATACGCCCAAGAATTAATATAAATGTGATTTATGTCCTATCTTTCCAACCGTTGGAAGAATGCCTATAGTTGTACTCGATCCAACCAAGTTAACTAGTTACTCAATCTAATTGAGTTGTACTCACCCATGCGTTGATAGGCAGGACCAACATTGTCCCTCCGTACCCTACCAAGATAATATGTGTTGCTCTGCTTTGGCAGATTCAACAACACATGTGATCGAGGTAGTGATAGGTATCACGCACGGTAGGCATTAGAGTTGACGTGATTTAGATCTAATCTAAATGTCGATGTTGTATCATATACTCGATATAGATCTAATCTAATCGATAGGGTGCATCTTGTAGACGATGTAGATCTAATCTAATCGTAAGGGTGCATCTTGTGCACGATTTAGATCTAATCTTAATCGTTAGGCACTAATTAATTACTTAATTAAACATGCATCACATACACAAGTAATTAACTAAATTTTGTGATTATTTCATGGCCCTACTACGATCTTCTCAAGCCAATGAGAAGATCAGATGGTCAACCTAAGGTCAACAGCTTCTCAAGCTCCTTCCTTTGACCACCTCGTGTTGCTCGCACCCTCCTCGTAACTCCGTCTTGAGTGGACCTTCCACCGCTTCAAAATTTAGATTACAATTTTGAAACTCGAGTTACATTCGAGTCTAAATCTAATTTACAACCAGAATATAAATAGGGAGGCACGACGCGCAGGTCGCGTATCAAATACAAGACACACAAACACATATTATAAATTACAACATAAATCCAATCATATTGGGTCTTTTTGGGCCATGACTATCACAAAAATAATATATAATTCAAAATTATATATTTTTCATAATTTTCTGTAATTTTTCATAATTTTTACAATTTTTATGAGTAAATTTTTTTCGGCGACCCCAATTAGCGATTTCGGGTGCAATCGCGGAGCAAATCCCCTTGCGGAGTTAGGGGCAGTACCCCTACCCGCGATCTAACCATCGCGAGTTGCTCCTAAGCGATCCAACAGCGCTTTAGCCCGCTGTCCCAAAAGGTTTTGGGTCGAAACATTGCCGTTACGGAAAAATCTTCTCGGTAGTCGAAGCCTACAAGTGTCTAAACACTTGTGCTTCGCTTCTACGAGAAAAATACCCTTTAAAACTATAAAAATCATGAAATTACAGAAATTAACAGAATGTTTGTTTTTCATAAAAACCAAAATAAACTCATACACGCCTTCGCACGTGGCTCTGATACCACTGTTGGATTTTTCGGGCCACGAAAACCACTTTTTCGCGTCGCGGAAACCCCGAAACTCCCTAGCCAACGGATCCGTGCGAAGAGTATAGAACAAAAATTTTACATGTACGAGTTTACTAACTAGATCTACTCTTAGATCTATATGTTTAGAAAATTACCCTTGATGCGTGCCCTTTTCAAATCCCGCTCGTCCAAGGAAGTGCCGGATCTCAAGATTGTCAACGTAGGCAATCCTCTAGAAGTATCCACACGAACAAGATGTGTTCTCAAACACACAAGGATGGAGAAGAGAACACCACAAGTGTGCTAGCACTTCTTGATGCTCTCGGATGGGATTGGAAGAAGAAGAAAGGAAAAGAAGAGAACACACTCCTCTAAAAAAATATCTATGTGACTTTCACTAACCTTTCTTTTTGGATTAGACTCACTCTCCTTTCTTCTCCCTTGCTTGAAACCCACGACCAAGAGAAGAGAAGGAGAAAAAAGAGAGCTTGAGGAAGAAGATGATGTGAATGTGAGTGAATGAAAAATTCATTCTCATTCAAAACCAAAAAGGTAACCCCCATTCTCATTAAATGTGGCCATTAAAGAGAATAGATTTGTAACCCCCATGAGGTGGCACACTTTGATGATGTGGCACATCATCATTAGTCCTCCTAATGCCAAATCACTAATGATGTGGCAAATAGTTAAGTCAAACTTGACTCTTCCTCTCAAGTCAAGTCAAACTAGACTTAATCTCTCTCATGGTTGATCTAATCCAACCATTTAATTCAAGCCAATTTAATATAATGAATCTAATTCATTTAACTAAATTGATTCAATGAGTCATAATCTAAATTAGACTCATTGAACACATGAATCAACTTGAGTCCAACTCAATTAGACCAATTAGGATTACTCTTAATCCAATTTGATTCATCACATGAATCTAATCCTCTTGGTTTATCATATGAACCTAATCTCCATCCACTTGTTCTTTGTGTGTGACCCAATAGGTTCTTGTAACGTTGCCAATGCCCCTAAACCCATTTAGGACCATAAGTAATGAGCGGTATCTAGCAATACATCATTACTACCCAAGTTACAAGAATGTTGAGATCCAACATCACCTTGTGACTACTAATTGTGACTCCTCACAAAATATGACAAGTGTCCTTCTATCCTAGACATCTAGATTGATCAATGTGAGGCATAGACCGTGTCATCCTCTGATCAATCTAAATCCTGAACTCCAAGTAGACTCACTAAATCAAATGAGCTCAATATCTCATATTGACTCATTTGGGCATGGTCATGCACTTCGTGGTCTCACTCTATCAAGAATACCGATGTCTCTTCCGTTATATAGGAGCGATAGATCCCATCTACATCACTCACATCCCTCTGCATAATTAGTTACATACCCAGTAATCGCCTTTATAGTCCACCCAGTTACGGGTGACATTTGACGAAACCAAAGTAAATAACTCCTTATGTAGGGGACCATTGTGACTTCAGGTCTAAGGACTAGTAGTCATACTAATAGCCACATGAGAAAGTATATGACACTCATATAACGATCCATGATACTTTCTCATGGAGGGTCATTCAGTATACATTCTCTAATGTATACCCATGTGTCAACTTGATATCTCTATATCCATGACTTGTGAGATCAAGTCATCGAGTTGACCTACATGCTAGTCTTATTGCATTAACATTGTCCCTGAATGTTAATACTCGACTAGGAATGATTAAGAGTAGTGTTCCCTATATCATCTCACTATCGATTCAACCAATCGATTGATATAAGTAAGAATCTTCTACTCAAGGACGCTATTATACTTAGTTTACTTGGCACTAATACAAGTAATTATAATAACCAAAAAAACAAATGCCTTTATTTATATAGAATATGATACAACAAGTCCATAATACAATCATCAAATGATTGGCTCTAGGGCTCTAACTAACTACCACACACCATGTTATCTACAATATAAATTAATTGAACAACTACATTTATCATAAATATAGACATTTGACCAATGTGATTCTTATTTCTAAAAAAATATTTATACCAAAAACTAGGCTTTTAGTATACATCCTAACAATCTCCCACTTATACTAAAAGACTAAGCTACCATATCTGCTGCCATACATCTGATGCAACCCTTGAACATGCCCATCAAAAACTCTTGCCTTAAGATCCTTAGTGAAAGGATCTTCCAGGTTATCACTTGATGCAATCTAAGTGGCAACAACTTTTCCTCGTTATACGATTTATCGTATTGGGTAGTACTTGCGTTCTATTGTGTTTACTTGCCTTATAGATTTATGGTTTCTTCGAGTTTGCTACTGCACCAAATTATTTTGGGTAAACCAGAAATCATATCTAAGGCTATCTTGAAGTATCTGAGACATACAGCTTCTATGGCTACCTCAGAGGCTGCCATATACTCAACTTCTGTGGTGGAGTCCGAAAAAGCACCTATGCTTATCACTCTTCCATAGTTATGACTTTACCTTCTAAAGTAAACACAAAACCCCGAGGTCGACTTACTATTATCCCTATCTGATTGGATGTCAAAATCCATGCAACCCACAGGGAACAAATTATCTGCCTTGTAAGCTAGCATATAATCTCTAGTGCCTCTAAGGTACTTCAATATATGCTTTACCGCAGACCAATGTCCTTGTCCAGGGTTACTTTGATTATCTGCTAACCATGCCCACGACAAAACAGATATCCGATCTCGTGCATAGCATACATTAGGCTTTCCAACAGCCGAAGCATAAGGAACTTGCTTTCATGTTGTCACGCCCTCAAAGGAGTCCCTGTCCGAAGAAATTTCGGCAGCACCTCCCTTGTACGGCGGACAATATGAAACATTACTACATACAAAATATACATCAGCCACACTCGGCTGGAATATATATACTATAGAAAATGGAAACAACACAACCACGCAGTTAGTATACTCATCCTACTCGGCTGGACAAAAAAAAACAAAATAAGCACAGCGGAAAGAAAACGAAGAGAAAACCCACAAATTGCAAAGTTATCAAAACATCACAAATACCAAGTCAACACCACAAGTATCAAAACCTAGTTCCCACTACACCAAATCCAACGAATACGAAATGCAAGTAAAGAGAAACAGAACCAAAATCAATTTTCGAATATGACGCGGGACCCAGGATTGGCAGCCGGCATCTCTCCAAGCATCCATGACTCATCTATCTGTTACCTGGCGAAAGAAAACCATTTTACGGGATGGTGAGTATTGGAACTCAGCGGGTATAGAAAAGATAGTGCATGAACATAATCAACCAATAAAGAATACCCAAAAGGAATACAGTCTCATAAAGGAAGTAGCATATACAAAATGAAACCATAATCAATGCTCATACCCGGAACCATATCCTAGGCTAGATATAGAATGTCAAGAATGGTACTAATCTGCTACAATACTGCTCGTAACTATAGAGGTAATGTGTAAGACATATAGACATTTCAAATAAATAAACCAAGGTTTAACCGCCTACAACGAGAGCATATCTCAACATAAGACAGCATACCAGCATAAGTGAACAACCGCAAGAAACAACGGCAGCATAAATATACCACAACAGCATAAGTAAGCAATAATAACATAAGTAAACAACAGCAGCCAAAGCAGGCATAATAACAGCGTATGCACGGATGATCACCCCGCCCACCTCTCTGTACCATGACCCCTGTATGGTCGAGAGGCCGGATCAATGACAACTGTACCACCCAAAGGCCGCCACTCCCGCGAGTGACCGGATGGACAGGTGCTGAGTAACTAACTAGCTACACAGCAAAGGGGGTCCCTGCTGCTCGCAACTCCAGCTACCACCAACTGCAAGTGGCCGAGTGCGGCACGACAGGACAAGCGGCATCAACTCCAGCTACCACTCTCTTGAGTGGCCGAGGATACGGCATGCATGCAATGACATGATGCATACAATGCAACAGTCATCATATAAACATAAGCAGAAATCGGTATGCTACATGAAGCCAGCATGCTCAATATCGTACATAAACAAACAACAGTTAAAGCATACAAACAAATGTGATATCTAGTATCTGCTACGAATCATGGACAACAAGAAGAAACTGTATGGATATAGAAACGAATTTCTCAAAGATTGCGTGAAAGTATCAAGCGCAGGAAAAATAAGAGTGGAGTCAAGGTAAATAGTCCTTATCCAAAATAATTCATGCACTAAGGTCAAAGTACTAAAAGGAAACAAAGCAAGAAGTACCCTCCTTAAATGTAGACCGAGCTAAACAATCTCCACGTCGAAGTGCTCGTCTCGAATTAACATCCTGCAAACTACGGGAATGTACAATTTAGGTAATTCCATAAACAACAACTAGCTAAACCCAAACTCAAATTTCCCAAACTCAACTTAATTAGGAAAACCCCTAATCCCACTATGAACCTCGATTCACCCAAATCCATCCAGAAATCTGAGACTAGCATGCTAAAATAGAACCAACATCGAAGTCACCTCACAATCTTCCAAATCTATCCAAATTTCCACTACCTTGAAGAAACAAGAACTACATCCAAAATGAGTTACAATCTACTAGGTCCGTCCTAGAATTCTAGTTAAAAAGAAGCAATGAACACCACATTAAAGATCAATTCACTATCCTTCAAATCCGTCCAGAAATCTAGCATCAGTATAAGGACCAATATCGCAACAAGGAAACAAATCACCACCTTCCAATATATATCCGGAACAAAACTATCATGAAGGGGCAGTGCATGGAATACAAATCTGATATCCAAACTCCCAAATCTGTTCCAAGAAATCAAAGTTGCTACAACAAAACAAAGTCACATTGAAAACCAATCGCATTCCCTTAATCTGAGCCAAAATCAGAACCTCTTCCAAAGGCAGTGCAAGAAAATCAAATCGATCCCAAATCCCTCAAACCTGTCCCGATGAATCAAATCATTACGAGGAGACAATGCGAACATAAAATCCAAATATCTCCCAATCCCGGCAGAAAATCCAGAAAAAAACCCTTGTGCCAAAACAAGGATATCATTCGGATTATTTGAAACCCTACAAGAAGAAACATTCATTCAATACCTACTAATGAGATCTATCTGTAGAATCGATTAGGGCATGGCTTCGACTTCCGGCGAGTGCTTGACATCCGCGATGAGAAGAGGCGACGGCTCTGCGGCTCGTCGTGACCAGCGATGGTGTGGCGGCTCGGGTGCTAGCGTGAGGAGAGGGCGTCGGCGTCCGGGGAAGCTCATCCACAGGAGAGATCGTCAGCTGGTACTCGTGTGAGGGAAAGGAGAAGATCGCCGGCTGGAGAGGGGCGGCGGTGGATCGGCCGAAACCGAGAAAAAAAACAAGGAGTCGGCGGTGTCGAGCTCGGGGCTAAGGAAAGGGGAGTTCGGTGAGGAAAATTAGGGAGGAGAAAGGAGAAGTTAGGTTTATATAATTAAACCTACGGTTTAATAAACTAACTTTAGGTTAATTTAATTAATCAACTCCCAATTTAATTGAGATTTCGAACAGACCTTTTCCAAAGCCTATAATTTTATCCCCCCAAAATACATCATACGAGCTCCAATTAAATCCCAGAAAATTTCTACAAATTTCTAAAAATTCCGTTAAGGTTTTTCGTCTATTAAACCTTATTATTTAATTATTATTTGTTGCCGTATTTTACACATGTCCTTTATCTGCTTTGATGTTTTTGAAGACATCTCTTTTAGATAAAGCGAGCAAGGATTGTTTCGATATATGAAGCTTGGGATAAGTAAAATATATTCTTTTCTTTCGAGCCCTTTGATCTCAAGAATATATGCATTCTCCCAAGTCTTTCATATTGAATTGTTTGGACAACCATACCCATACTTCTGACAACACTTTGATATTATTTCCAACTACCAAAAATGTTATCTATGTATAGTACAAGAAATACCACCACGTTTCCATCACACTTCTTGTATACACAAAACTCATTCGGTTATAAAATAAATCCATAGGTCTAGATTACTTTATTAAACCGAATGTACCAAGACCTTGAAGCTTTACTTCAGTCCATAGACTGTTTGAGCTTACACACAAGATGCTCTTTGCTCTTTGCAATGAACCCTTCTGGTTGCTTTATATGGATGTTTTCTTCAAGACTTCCATTAAGGAAAGTTGTCTTGACATCCACTTGCTAAATCTCATAGATAAAAGAATCCGGGTAGACTTAAGCATGGCTACCGGTAAAAAAGTTTCCTTTTTCAACAAGCCTTGCTTTGAAAGTTTCTACCTTCCTGTCTATCCCTCTTTTCCTATTGTAGACTTATTTTTACCCAATGGCTTTTACACCATTTGGTGGTTCTACAAGCTTCCAGAATATCTGTATTCATTGCTCTTTGCTAAGATGTTGCATCTTTATCTTGGAGTGCTTCATCATGTGTCCGGGATCAGGCTCATGTACATTTGGGATCAAGTCCAAAGACTCTCCCAATACATGAATCTTTTAGGGTGTTTGACAACCCTCCCACTACGATGAGATACTGTCTATAATTGTGTATCAATTGTGATACGCGTTGTAGTTTCTTGTGATATTTCATCTTGTACAGTTGGTACTAGATTAAACATGTCCTTTTCTTAAGAACAAATTTACTTATGGGCTTATGGTTCATAGTATAGTCCTTTTCTAAAATCGAGCATTGGTGCCAACAATGACCTTCCGATTTTAAAGACTATATACCTCTTTTTATTTTTCTAGGATAACTCACAAACAAGTGAACTCATGTCCAACTTATCAATGTCTCTCATGTGCTAGACCACCCAAATCAGAATATGCTTTAGACTAGGCTTACGCTCACTCTACAGTTCTATGGGAGTAGAGAGTTCTGACTTAGAAGGTACTATGTTCACTTCCGTTTCCAGTATATATCCTTAAAATGAATTTAGTAATTTTCTGAATAACTCATCATCAATCTAATTAGAGCCTTATACCTTCTTTCTACTACACCATTCTGTTAGGGTGTACCAGGTGCAGTTAGTTGGGATTAAATCCCGACTTCTAGTAAGTGACTCCTAAACTCTCCTAAGAGGTACTCATTGCTACGATTTCACAGTAGTGTATTGATACTTTTACTTTGACGTTACTCCACATCAGCCTAGTACTCTTTGAACTAATCAAAGCACTTATACTTGTGGCGCGTCAAGTAAATGTATCCTTATCTCGAATAGTTGTCAATAAAAGAGATGAAATATTCAAAACAACCTCTTGCCTGGATAGTCAAAGGTCTTCACAAATCAGAATGAACTAATTCCAACATATCTTTGGCTCCATACCCCTTAGACTTAAAAGCTTCTTGGTTATTTTTCCTTCCAAATAAGACTCGCAGGTTGGAAAGATTTCCACTACCATTGAACCCAAGAGTTCATTAGTTATTATCCTTTGAATCCTACTCAAGTTAATATAACCTAGCCTTAGATGCCAAAAATATGATTGGTTCATCTACGAAGGTTACTTTCTCTTATTTAGAAAATGTATTATTAATTTTCATTTATTACATCATGGGAGTTATTGGATTAATAAATTGTCAACCAACGTACTTAAACAGATATCTTTCCTATTTTCTTAATAACACTTTGTTATCAAAATAGACACAATATCTATTCTTTAATAGTTTAGAAACTGCAATCAAGTCCTTTCTAAACTTAGTACGTAAAGACAATTTCTAAAATCCATATTTTATTCCTATCATAGGATAAGCATCTCCCACTGCAATAGTTACCACTTTTGCAGTAATGGCCATGTAGACGGTGACTTCCCTTCATATAGTTATCGGGTTTCTTGGAACCTCTGCAATGAATTGTAGACATAATTAGTGGCTCCCGTATCTACACACCAGGTACCGGTAGATAACACCACTAATCATGTATTAATTAATGAATGAAATATACCTATTTTGTTCTTAGTTCTAAGAGGACAGTCCACCTAAATGTCCAAGTCCTATTTCCAATCATTACAATTGGGACTACTAAGTCTATTCTATAGTATAACAACTAGGGGATTGACAAACATTTTAAATCCTAAGAATCACAAAAATATTTGGTCAAGACCAACTCTTTAAAATCCCCATGAATTTTGTATGTCACGATAGTGTGGACGTATACAAAATCAAAGAGGAGATTTTATCCATTAATTTTATTATCTCGTCAACTTTACTTTATGACGAATAAAATTAATAGTTGATCTGTCTTTAATCAAATATTTGGTCAAAACTTTAAATTTTAAAATAATATTGATTCCTCAAAACAATATCATTTAAATTCACCAACAACTCAAACACCGTGAATTTTGCATGCCACGATAGTGTGGACATATACAAAATTGAACATTTATAAGAGGAGGGTTTTACCCATTAATTATCTTGTCAATAAATCTTTATAACAAATAAAATTACCTCAAACACCGTGAATTTTGTATGCCACGATAGTGTGGACGTATACAATACCAAACATTTGTAAGAGGAGTTTTTCCCATTAATTTTATTTTCTTGTCATCCTGACAAATAAAATTACCTCATACACTGTGAATTTTGTATGCCACGATAGTGTGGACGTATACAAAAACTCGACATTTGTAAGAGGGGGTTTTAATTTTATTATCTTGTCAACTTATCTTTTTGACAAATTAATAGTTGGTTTTCCTTTGGTCACACAAATAATAACAGTGACTCCGATGGGGAGGATACTATTAGACATGCCTAAGTGTATACCATTACTTGACACTAAGTCCATTAATAAGATTGTGCCCCTTCCGATGGGGAAGATCACACGCTCTTAATTAATTTCCTATAGTCATCCTAAATGGAAGTTTGATCTAGTGATCCGTAAACAAACTCATCTGATATAGAGGAAGGCACTCAGAGCCAACGCGCAAGTTTGTTTGCATCACTTACAAACCAGTAATGGAGACCGTGGAATTTATTAAAATAAATCCCTCTCCCACTTAGTTATTTAAAGTGGGGAATTTTAAACTATCCTAACATACATCACATGCATACATACACATCACAGTAAATAAAAGTAATAAATATGGAAATTATTTTCCAACTATTATGGTCTTTTTCTGTTACTGTCCTCCATGTGCACCAACCCTAGCTGCTGCCATCTTTAGCCACCGCCATCAGGTCGAGTCATCGCATCCATCTTGCTTCTTATTCCGCTGCACTCTCTGGTGCTCCAAAAGTACCACGCCTCGCAAGAATCTGATCCGCGACAAAAATAGAATTTTACATATATCGATCCTATATTCCACGAGGGAATGTACATGTAATCTAGATCGAAAATAAAATTCAAAAATCCTAGGTCTAATACAGCTCCTGCTGTATTAGTTACATACAATCATGCACACACAAAATAATGCCCCTGACATGTCCAAGGGTCCAATCACACACAACATCTATAAGCCATAATAGTTAGAGCCTGCAACCACAAAGTTAGCACATCCTACTATTATCCTGCCTAAATTATGTATGACATGTGCATAACCTAATTTGAAAACCAAACACACAGAGGCAACCCCTAGCTCTGATACTAATTGTTGGTTAGTTCTAGGAAAACGTACCGGTTCCACTGTACAAAATTTTTTTGTACAAGTGTCGAACCTTTCCTTAAATAACCTATTGTGTTCTTTAGAAGTTAAATTAGGAATCGCAGACGGAACTTAACATTATTGATTCCAAATTTAACTTATCTGTTCTTAATGGTTTAGATTTGAATCACAAGCGGAACTTAACACTATTGATTCAAATCTACCTAAGTTATTAATTCCAAAAATATTAATTTTCAAAATTGACTTCCAGGACTGCATGGCGAGGCACATGGCCTTCTTGGATATGGGAGCAACCACCACCGCCTAGGCAAAGCCTTTTAAGGAAAGCTAATATTTATTTCCTTAAATAACTCCAGGTTAACCAAAAAGAACAATCAAATCACAAATTCAAAAAATAAAAGAAAAGAAACACAACCTCGAAACAAATCCGAAAACTCTAGAATCATATGCCTCTTGTGTTTGGTATTTTCAAAAATAACTATACAAAGAAAACTAGTATGATGCGGAAAACAATTACTAGTTATACCTTTCTTTGCAAACAAAAATAACCTCTTGATCTTCTACCGTATTCCTCATCTTATCTCAGACGTTGTGTGGGCAACGATCTTCCGAGACGAGAACCACCAAGCTCCTTCTTCTCTAAGCAAGATTTGTCCACCATTAATTCTCCATGAGAAGTAAAGGTCCGGCCACCACCACCAAGCTCCAAGGGATGCAAGAAACGAAGCCTTCTTTCTCTCCTTCTTCTCCTAGCTAGAACCAGCCACCATGGACTTCCCTTAAGTTAATGCCACCGACCACAAAGGAGGAAGAGAAAAGAAGGAGAAGAGGAGACCCTAGGGCCGGCCACACCAAGGAGGAAAAGAGAGAAAGAAAAGAATAGAGTCGTTCACCATTAAGGCACCTCTACCCCCTCTTTTATAATCCTTGGTCTTGGCAAATAAGGAAATTTTAATAAAAACTTCCTTAATTATTTTGCCATAAAAAAGAAAAATTAATTAATTAAAAATCAATTTTCTTTTTCCAATTTTCTTGGTCGGCCACTTTCTCCCCAAAACAAGGAAAGTTTTAATTAAAACAAGAATTAAAACTTCCTAATTTGTTTCTGGAAATTTATAAAAAATTTCTCCAATAATTTTAATCCCTTCATGATTGGTTAGTAAAAAGGAAATTTTATAAATTAAAATCTTTCTTTTAAACATGTGGATAATTTTCAAAAAGGAAAGTTATCTCTAAAAATTAAAATCTCTTTTCAATCTACAAATAAGGAAAGATATCAAATCTTTTCTTAATCTTTTGTAGAAACTAATAAAAGAGAATATTTAATTTTTAAAACTCTCTTTTAAATTATGATCATGGTTAAAAAGGAAAGTTTTCTCAAAATTAAAATCTCCTTTCAATCTACAAATAAGGAAAGATTTCAAATCTTTTCTTAATCTTTTGTAGAAAGCTATAAAAGTAAAGATTTAAATTTTAAACTCTCTTTTAAAACCATGATATCCACATAAGAAATAATTTTAATAAAAATCCTTTTTAATATTCTAGTGGCCGGCCACCTAAGCTTGGGACCCAAGCTTTGGCCGGCCACCAACTTGGCTCATCCACTTGGTCTTGGCCGGCCCTAGCTTGGGTTCCAAGCTAGCTTGGCCGACCCCATTAGGATGGGTAAGAAGGTGGGTAGGTGGTGGGTATAAATCTCTATATACAAGAGGCTATGATAGAGACCGAGAGGAGGAATTGGTTTTGGTCTCCCGATGAAATTAAGCTTCCCGTGTTCGCCCCGAACACACAACTTAACTTCATCAATAATAATTCATATCACTAAAGAATTATTATTGAACTACCGCACCAATCCCAAATTACATTTTTGAGCTCCTTCTTATTATGAGTGTGTTAGTCTCCCTCTGTTTAAGATGTCGAATGTCCACTAATTAATTGAGTTACTGACAACTCATTTAATTAATATCTTAGTCCAAGAGTAGTACCACTCAACCTTATCGTCATGTCGGACTAAGTCCACCTGCAGGGTTTAACATGACAATCCTTATGAGCTCCTCTTGGGGACATTATCAACCTAGATCACTAGGACACAGTTTCCTTCTATAATCAACAACACACACTATAAGTGATATCATTTTTCAACTTATCGGGCTTATTGATTTATCGAACTAAATCTCACCCATTGATAAATTAAAGAAATAAATATCAAATATATGTGCTTGTTATTATATTAGGATTAAGAGCACAGACTTCCATAATAACTGAGATCTTTGTTTCTTTATAAAGTCAGTATAAAAGAAACGACCTCTAATGGTCCTACTCAATACACTCTAAGTGTACTAGTATAATTATATAGTTAAGATAAACTAATACCTAATTACACTACGACCTTCCAATGGTTTGTTCCTTTCCATCTGGGTTGTGAGCTACTGTTTATAATTTATAAGGTACTGATAACATGATCCTCTGTGTGTGACACCACACACTATGTTATCTACAATATAAATTAATTGAACAACTACATTTATCATAAATGTAGACATTTGACCAATGTGATTCTTGTTTCTAGAAAAATATTTATACCAAAAACTAGGCTTTTTGTATACATCCTAACAGTTGGAAGCATAGTTGTCTTCCTTATATTGTATATGGATGACATACTACTCATTGGGAAAGACATCCCTTTGCTACAGTCTGTCAAGACTTGGCTAGGGACTTGTTTCTCAATGAAGGACCTAGGTGAAGCATCTCGCATTCTAGGCATACAGATCTATAGAGATAGATCTAAGAGATTGCTTGGCCTAAGTCAGAGTACATACATTGACAAGGTACTCCTTCAGTTTGCCATGCAGAACTCCAAGAAGGGATTTCTGCCGATGTCACATGGTGTGAGTCTTTCGAAGACTCAAGGTCCCTCTTCTAGAGAGGAGAAAGACCGCATGGATCATATCTCTTATGCCTCAGCCATAGGATCTATCACGTACGCTATGCTATGTACTCGTCCTGATGTCTCGTATGCTTTGAGCATGACAAGAAGATACCAATCAGATCCAGGTGAAAGTCACTGGATAGCGGTCAAGAATATTCTTAAGTACTTGAGAAGGACTAAAGAATATTTCTTGATATATGGAGGCGATGACGAGCTAGCAGTAAAGGGTTACAGTGATGCCAGCTTCCAGACAGACCAGGATGATTATCGATCACAGTCAGAGTTCTTGTTTTGCATAAATGGTGGTGCTGTGAGCTGGAAGAGTTCGAAGCAGGACACAGTTGCTGATTCGACAACAGAGGCCGAGTATATTGCTGCATCAGAAGCAGCAAAGGAGGCAGTTTGGATCCGCAAGTTCACTACTGAGCTTGGGGTGGTTCCTAGCATAGCTGATCCCATAGATCTCTATTGTGACAACAATGGAGCAATAGCACAGGCTAAGGAACCTCGCTCACACCAGTGGACCAAACACATACTACGGCGCTTCCATCTCATTCGAGAGATTATCGATGATTGTTGTATGGACTCATTGTATCATATTGTTATATATAAATAAAGACATTTGTTTATGGTTATTATGCTTACTTGTATTGGTGCCAAATAACTAAGTATAATAGCGTCCTTGAGTAGAAGGTTCTTACCTATATCAATCGGTTAGTTGAATCGATAGTGGGATGATATAGGGAACACTACTCTTAATCATTCCTAGTCAAGTATTAACATTTAGGAATAATGTTAATGCGACGAGACTATCATGTAGGTCAACTCGATGACTTGATCTCACAAGTCATGGATATGGAGATATCAAGTTCACACATGGGTATGCATTGGAGAATGTATACCGAATGACCCGCCATGAGAAAGTATCATGGATCGTTATATGAGTGTCATATACTTTCTCATGTGGCTATTAGTATGACTACTAGTTCTTGGACCTGAAGTCACCATGGTTCCCTACATAAGGAGTTACGTACTTTGGCTTCGTCAAATGTCACCCGTAACTGGGTGGACTATAAAGGCGATTACTGGGTTTGTAACAAATTATGCAGAGGGATGTGAGTGATGTAGATGGGATCTATCCCTCCTATATGATGGGAGTGACATCGATATTCTTGATAGAGTGAGACCACGAAGTGCATGGCCATGCCCAAATGAGTCAATATGGGATATTGAGCTCATTTGATTGAGTGAGTCTACTTGGGATTCAAGATTTAGATTGATTCGAGGATGACACGGTCTATACCTCACATTGATCAATCTAGATGTTAAGGATAGAAGGACATCTGTCATATATTGTTAAGAGTCACAATTAGTAGTCACAAGATGATGTTGGATCTCAACTTTCTTATAACTTGGGTAGTAATGATGTGTTGCTAGATACCGCTCATTACTTATGCTTCTAAATGGGTTTAGGAGCATTGCCAACGCTATAAGAACCTATAGGGTCACACACAAAGGGCAATTAGATGGAGATTAGGTTCATTTGATGAACCTAAAGGATTAGGTCCATGTGATGAACCAAATTGGATTAAGAGTAATCCAAATTAGGCTAATTGAGTTGGACTCAATTTGGTTCATGTGTTAAGTGAGTCTAATTTAGACTTAGACTCATTTAATTAATTTAATTCAATGAATAGAGATTCATTAAATTAAAATTGACTTGAACCAATGGTTAGATTAGATCAACCAAGAGAGAGAAGTGGTCAAGTTTGACTTAACTTAAGTAGGAAGATGAAAAGTCAAGTTTTGACTTGACTTTGACTTGAGCAATGCCACATCATCAAGGCTTCTTCTTTTGGTCAAGTTTGACTTGACCAAATGCCACCTCATGGAGGAGATCAAGTGACTTGACTCTTGATATTCCATGGGGGTTACAAGCCATGAAGTCGCCGACCACTTTTAGTGTTGAATGAATTGATTTTCATTCAAGGCAATTCATTTCTTCTTCTTCCTCTCAAGGTTTCTTCTCTCCCTCTCCTCCTCCTTGCTGTGACCATCAAAGGTGCTAGCACACCTTTTGTGTGGTTTTTCTCCATCTCTTGCTTGTGTGGATACACATAGAGGAGTATCTACTTTGATACTCTCGAGATCCGGCGAACCTAGGACGAGCGGGATTACGCGAAGGGCTTCGCATCAAGGGTAATCTCTTTATCTTGTAGATCTAAAGTAGATCTAGGCTTAGAAAACATGTATATGAAATTTTATTTCTTCGCATGGATCCGTGGCATGGGGATTTCGGGGTTTCCGTAATGTAAAAAGCGATTTTTGCGGCCCGAAAAACCCTACACAACTATGTTTCATTCTCAACAAAATACTAATTTCGGTCAAGACTAAAATTTTGGTCAAGACTCACAATCTGGATGAGACTCATAATCTGGTCGAGACTCATAATCTGGTCGAGACTCATAATTTTGTAAATCATAGTAAACCTATCATGAAATTTCTATATCACATATAAAATTCTAAAACTTTGTATATCCCTTACCATGTGGCTCTGATACCACTATAAGGAACTAGGGCACTAAACACGCGAAAGTGCAGCGAAAAACATCTAGTTCATCTAGGAGATCCATGCGAAAGGGAAAGAAAATAACTTATACTGAGTTGCATGATAGTGGTTATACCTTTGATGTGTGCCCTTCACAATACCGACAGCAACATTTTCTTTGGATACAGATCTAAGTGTGATCAAGCGTCCGCACCTCTACGGTATCCACACGAACACATCCTTCGTTCGTCACACAAACGAAGCCTTTGGAGAAGAACCACCTTCATGGTGCTAGCCACTAATGGAGGTTCGGCCAAGAGCAAAAATTACCCAAGGAGGAAGGAGGAAGAAGAGGGAAGATTAAGAGTCACACTTTTCATCTCATTCTCATCTTTTGAAAAATTCATTCCAAAACCTATTTATATTGATCCCATGAATACCAAGGGTCTTTTGTCTCTTTGTATTCTTCTTAATGGGTTGTATTATTATATTAGATTAATCATTAATCCAATAACCCAATAAGTCTAACTCATTAATCCAATGTGTTTAATTCGGATTGGACTCAATCTAATGAGTGGGTTCATTTGAGTCTAACTCAATGAGTAACCCAAAAAGTCTAATCATCTCATAATGGGCTCTTAGGGCTAATTACTAACAATATAACCCACACGGCTGGAACAAAAAGAACATAACCACGTAGTTGTATAATAAGCAACCCACTCAGTTATAACAAAACACAGCAGAAATCACAAAATAACAAACTTAAACCATAAAATAACTAACTACGAGCAAACCCAGCTTTACTCAATGACATCAAAACAAGTACATGAAGACATAAGGCTAAATTCCAAAATCCACGACAAATTATTACATTACCAAATCCATGAATTCATAACATAAGTAGAGTAGGAAACGAAACTAGAAAACATCCTCAGATATGATATGGGACTAGCGGGTAGGACCTCCATGCGACTCCATAAATCCTCTACCTGTTCCCTGGCGAAAGAATACTAGTTTAAGAGGTGGTGAGTGCTAAGACTCAGCGGGTAATAGACAGATAGGGCATTAACATAATAAAGAACTAGAGATATAAAGGTATACAATCTCATAGGAAAAATAGCAGATACTACAGTGATATCATAGTAAATGTCCATACCTAAAATCATATCCTAGGCTAGTAATAGTAGGTCAGGGATAGTGAGAATCTAATATAGTACTGCTCATAACTACAATGGTATCATGTGAGGTATATACATGATACTAACAAGTAAACAGTGTCTAAGCACATGCAACAGGTATATAACTCAACACATGTAAGCATATCAGTCATATGGATACAAATAAAAACAACAACAACATAAGTAAGCAACAATAACGTAACTTAACAAAAACGTATGCACGGATGGTCACTCCCGCCCACCCCGTCTGCACCATGACCCTTGTATGGTCGAGAGGTTAGGTCAGTGACAAACTATACACCACTCCAACTACCACTACTCTCGAGTGGCCGAGCGGATAGTTGCATAGTAGCTAACTAGCTACGTAGCGACGAGGGTCCCTGTTGCTCGCAACTCCAGCTATCACTACCCATGAGTGAGCGAATGGGGGTACGACAAGACAAGCGACATCTATTGCAGCTACCACTACCCATGAGTGGCCGAGCGTGCGGCCCAGGCCAACGACCCTCTCAACCACAAGGGAGACATGGTCGTCGGCATGCATGCAATGACATGAGATGCAAGATGCAGTAGTCATTTTATATATAAATAGAAAATCAGGTATGCTACATGAAGCTCACATGCTCAATAAGATACATGAATAACGAGCAATCAAAGCAAGTAAGCATGGTATCTAGTATCTGCTAAATATCATGGATAGCAATGTGAGACTGTATAGATATTGAAATACGTATCTCAAAGATCGAGTGGATAAACATCAAGCACAGGAAAAATATGAGTGGTTCAAGATAAATACAGCTACTATCTGAATATATAGCTCATGCACTAAGGTTAAAGTACTAAAGAGACAAAGCAGGAAGTACCCACCTCAAATATAGTGTGTGTCAAGTATTATCCCCATGTCAAGCAGCTCGTCGTAAATCAAGGTCATGTAACAAAATGCATATAATTAAGCCACTCTCATGTATATCCAATAAATAAATCAAAATTTATATTAAACCAAGAACCCCATTCATTCATTAATCTCGATTAACTAAATAAATTAGATCTAATCCAAAGCCTAGATTAAATCTAAAATTTAACCTTAATCATCTTGATCCACCACCTGGATCAATTATCCCTAATCTTACTAGCATCAATTCAGATTTAAGCTACAGCAAGAATCAAATTTTCAACACCTTACCCTACTACAAGGTTACCCCTGTTGACCCACAGCCAGGAAGAGCGACTGTCGAAAAATGCTGGCCGGAAGTTATTGCTGCCAAAGTTTGTGGCCGACACTACCCAAAAGCCACTGCTAGGAACATCCATCTCAATTAGACAACATCCCATAGTGAAATCAAAACCCAAACCTCTATGAATCTAGAACCCAAAACCAAAATTCCTTACCTAATCTTAGTGTCGATAATTTCCTCTCTTACGGAGACTAGGTCAAGCGACTGTTGAGGTTGGTGAAGAAGAAATCAATAGGAAGAGCTAAGGCGCGGCGCAGAGGCGAACCATCTCCGACCGACCAAAAATCTAGTACTAGGCGGAGAGGAGAGACTATAGAGCTTGAATCTCTTCTTTGAACTCACGCGGAGCAGCGATTCGAAGAGGAGAACTACTAGTGAGACTCCAAGTGAAAGGGTGGAGGAGTTAGTAGGCTTGGCAATCGACAGGTTGAGTGGCACCGGTGCGATCGAGTGCGGAGGAACGCGCCAAGGCAGATGTCGATCGGTGAAAATCGGGAGGAAGCATAAAGGAGAGGAACGACGTTTCTAGGTCACTGTTGCAACCTTTTTAAAGGTAGGGTTTAATTAACTTGGTCTTAAGTTAACCCCTTAATCAAGTCCCTCTTAATGATGATTCCATAACCATCTTTACACCTAAATGATTCATCCCCTTAAAATATACCGTACGATCTCTAATTAAATCCCGAAAAATATCTAAATTTTCCTATAAATTACAATAAGGTTATTTCTCCCATAACTCATATTATTTAATTTACCATATCTTACATTCTTCCTCTCTAATAAAAATTTGGTTCCCAAATTTATGACTTAAGTGCGTTAAACAATGAATAGCATGTTTAATCAATACAACTACTGAAATAACTTTACATACCTTCCGTAAACAAATATATGTGTCGAGCTCGAATCTTATTCTCTAGCTCCCAGGTTACTTCGTCGTTTGAGTGATGCTCCCATTCGACCTTGACATGTTAGATTGTTTTATTTCACAATCAGCGCTCCTTGTGATCTAGAATCCACACTAGAACCTCCTCATATGTTGCATCCAGCTGAAGTGTGATCGACACATCTGTTAGAATGTGCATAGGGTGCGACACATACTTCCTCAACATACATACATGGAATACGTCTTGCACCCCGGCAAGTGATGGTGGCAGCAGCGCCAGCCGATAGGCTACCTCACCTATCCTCTCAAGTATCTAAAAAGGCCCATTATAACGAGGAGTTAACTTACCTTTCGATCCAAATCTCTTAACACCTTTGGTGGTAGACACCCGCAAAAAGGAGTGATCATCTACATAAAACTCTAGAGGTCTCTGTCTCTGATCTGCATAACTTTTCTATCGATCCTAAGCTTTCGACATTCTACATCTAATGGTGCCAACCAACTTTGCATCACGCTGAATACTCTATGGTCCCATGATTTTTGGTTCCCCAACTTACTCCCTTAAGGTAGGAGACCTACATGCTCTACCATATAATGCCTCAAATGTTGTCATCTGAATCAGTGAATGATAACTATTATTGTAGGCAAAGTCAACTAAGTGTAGATGATCATCCCAACCACCTCTGAAATCCAAAATGCATGATCTCAATAGATCTTCTAACGTATGTATAGTGCACTCAGATTGTCCATCAGTCTGAGGGTGAAAGGTTATACTGAAACAGAGCTCCGTACCCATGGCTTGCTGAAGACTCTGCTAAAATCGGAAAGTAAATCGTGGATCTCTATCTAATATAATACTCAGAGGTATACCATGCAATCTGATGATCTCCCTACAGTATAATTCTACTATCGATCCAACGATTTCATTCTACGTATTGATAAAAAGTGTGTAGGTTTGGTTAATCTATCAACGATTACCCAAATCGCATCATGTCCTTTCCGTGTTCGGTGTAGCCCTACCATAAAATCCATCGTGATATGCTACCATTTCCATTCTGGTATTTGTATCTTCTGAAGTAAACCAGCTGGCCTCTGATGCTCCACCTTCACTTGCCAACATACTAAACATTGTGCCATGAAATTCATAGTGTCTTTCTTCATGCCACTCCACCAATAAGATCGTTTCAAGTCCCTATACATACGAGTACCCCCTGGATGAATCACAAATCTAGATTAATGTGCTTCCTGTAGCAAGTCCTCTTAAATTGGGTGTGACTTGAGAACACATAATCTTCCATGGAAATAAAGAACCCCATTCTCATAATAGGAAAACTTTGTCTGTTGTCTTGAGATAACCCTACTGAACTGCAGATGCTGATTAGTAGCCTAAGCCTCTTTGATTCGCTCGACAATAGATGCATGTGCAACCATGAAGACTAGAATACCTTGCTCTGTCTGTCTTTGCTCCACCAATCCCAACTCAAAAAATCTCTGTAAAAACTCTGTAACCATCACTCAGTGACAACCCAAAACCCCTCGAGATTTCCTACTCAAAACATCGGCTACCATATTGGCTTTCCCTGGGTGATAATTAATATTACAGTCATAATCCTTCAAGAATTCCATCTATCTTCTTTGTCTAAGATTCAATTCCTTCTGGGTAAACAAATACTTAAGGCTCTTATGATTTGTGTAAATCTCAAAGGTGATCCCATATAAATGATGTCGCCAAATTTTTAGCTTGAAAATGATAGCTACTAACTCCAAATCATGGATTGGATAGTTCCTCTTATGATCTTTCAGCAGATGAGAAGCATATAATACCACCCGTTCATGCGCATAAGTACTACACCTAAACCCTGATATGATGCATTTGTAAAAAGTACTAATCCATCCACGCTAGAGGGAAGTACTAATACCGGTACAGTAATTAGCCTTCGCTTGAGTCCTTGAAAACTTGTCTCACATGACTCTGTCCAACTAAATTTCTCTCCCTTTTTAGTTAGTCGAGTCAATGGCAGAGCTATGCTAGAGAAAACCTCAACGAATCTCCGGTAATATCCAACTAAACCTAAGAAACTATGAATCTCCTATACCAACTTCGGCTACTCCCAACTGGTAATAGCCTCAATCTTTTGTGGATCCACTGATATACCTTTGCTGGAAACAATGTGTCCTAGAAATCTCACAGAAGGTAGCCAAAAGGCGTATTTACTAAACTTCACATAGAGGTATTCTCGCCGTAGCATCTCCAAAACTATACAAAGGTGTTGCTTGTGTTCCTCCTCAGAACGAGAGTATATCAGAATATCATCAATGAACACGACAACGAATTGATCTAAGTACTCAAGGAATACCCTGTTCATAAGGTCCATGAACATATCTGAAGCATTGGTAAGCTAAAATGGCATTATCAAGAACTCATAGTAGCCATTACGGGTGCGAAACGCTGCCTTTTGAATATTTGTATCCCTAACTCTGAGCTAATGATAGCCTGAGCGTAGATCAATTTTAGAATATACACAGGTATTCTTGAGTTGGTTGAATAAATCCTCTATATGTGGTAATGGGTATTTGTTCTTAATAGTCACTGCATTCAACTATCGATAATCAATGCATAATCTCAGTGATCCATCCTTCTTCTTAACAAAGAGTACTGGGGCTCCCCATGGAGACACACTGGGATATATGAATCCTCTATCCAACAACTCTTGTAACTAAACCTTGAGCTCCTCTAATTCTTTTGGTTCCATGCAATAAGGAGTCTTTGATACTGGTGTTATTCCCGAGATCATCTCAATTTCAAACTCAACTTGCCTTTTAGGAGGCAAGCTAGGAAGTTCTTATGGAAACACATCTAGAAATTCTCTAACAATAGGAATGTTTGAGAGCTATAATATTCCATCCGGACCAGCTTTAATAATCAATAATAAATATCCCTGACAACCCTGAGACAATAATTTTTACGCTTATAGTGTTGAAATAAAGGAAATCTCATCACTCTCAGTTCCAACGAATACCCATGATGGTTGACCGGGAGGTAGGAACGTGATCCCTTTTGCTTTGTAGTCGACTATGGCATGGTTCATGGCAGTCAATCCATGCCCAAGATGATGTCAAATTCCACCTTTTCCAACACCTACAAATCCACCATAAGAGTCTGACCATTGAAGTCCAAAGGACATCCTTTGACTTCCTGACTAATACTTAGTATTTCCCCAAATGGTAAAGATATTGTTAACCCATGTGTCTGACGTGTAGACAGTCTACCAATGTCTACCAATCTTACCTAAAAATACCTGAGATATGAATGAATGAGAACTGTCAATATCAATAGATCTATAATAAATGTATAAACTGAAATAATACCCTGGAAGACCGATCCCTTGGCCCCCTGTGCTTCCTCCCATGTGACAGCATAGACACGTCCCACCTCTGAGATCGGTGGTGGCATCCCTGGAATAGTTTGAGGTGGAATCGAAGGTGTGGCAGCTGGCTGCTAATGCTGAGACTGAGGCGACGACTGGAGCTGAAATTTTAGATAAGGTTGAGATAGAGGGGGAAAGTCTTGCTATACAAGATATGCTTGATATGGGATGTTGTGGCAAAGTACTGCATAGTCACTGGCATCACTGGGTGCTTCTGGTTCTGGATATGATATACATACCCCTGAGGGGGGCAGCGGTCACTGCTGACATGGAGCACTCTAAGTCCTCTAAGGTCCTCTCTTCTGTCATGACTATGAGGGTCATCCTCCCTGAGAAGTAACTTTAGTAGCCTCCAACCGAGCCTTTAGAGTACAATCCCGACTCTCATGCCCTAGAAGCTTACAATAGAAGCATATAGAGTGATCCAATGGACAATTTTTTTGGTGTGACTTTTGGAGCCACACTGAAAGCACATGGCCCCACCAAAGTCATTCTTCCGGTCTCATTGAGAGGAACAAGAACATCCATCCGACGTTCTCCCTAACTTTTGAGGCTGAGAGAACCCTCCGGAGGTAACTTGTGAGCCCTGACCCCTATTCCCTCTCTTCTATGATAACTTCTTAGCATTTCCTTTCTCCTTAGTCACCTGCTACGAGTCATCTCATTGAATAATGGCTGATCTAATACCTCTTGATAAGAACTACTCAGAATCCTAACATCCTAAGTCGAATGTATGTCGTTAGATCTGTTGGATCAGAAAGAATGCTAAGGGGGGGGGGTGAACAGTGATCATCGAAAATCGATAATTAAATCAAGTACACACCGAAAGAGAAAAATAAGAACAATGCTAACAAACTAAGTTTTACTTGGTTCGGAGCCTTTGTCGACTCCTACTCCAAGGCCCACACTCATCGAGTGCTTTAGTTGGGCAATCCACTAATAGTTCGCAAAAAAGGTTACACGATAAATATAAGAATTATAATATAAAATTACAAACAACAAGGGAAATAAAAATCAAATTCGCAGGTTGTTAGATAAGCTTCATAGCATCGCAGGAGCATCTTTGGAGCATCGCGCAAGACGGAAAATGCAGAAGAAAGTTATTGTCCTGTGCTCCTAGTGGAAGGCTGCTTATATAGGCAGTTCTGGGCGCCTAGACCATTACGTCATCCTATCCAATCAGCGCGCTCCAAGCCGGCGACAAGATAACTTTTGGCATTTCGAGCACCCGGACTAGCTCCGAGCGCCCAAACCCAATTTTCCAGCAGACTTGTTTTCCTGCAAGTTAGTCCGAAGCAATAAAAAAATTATACTACCTTGCAAAACAAAGTTAGCACAGTATAACAAGTAGAGTAGTAATTAGATTCTATCTCCTTGAGACCAAAATCTAGTCAAGATCTCAACTTAGATTTTCCAAATGGATCTAAGTTGTATCAACGCCTACTGTTCCCTCAAATGGGTAACACATCCTCACAAAGTCACTCTCCTCTAGTGACTTACCTTAACTTACCATCTTGCTAGACATCCGGTCAGCCCATCGACCTATCTGGACTTCATGTCAGCTATCTAATCGACCCGTTGACCTAGCTGAATTTCCCTGCAACACTGAGTTAACACAATAGATAAAACAGTAAAGTAAGATAGTGTTAACAGATTTCAAGATTCGCTGGTCCAGCCGGTCACATATAACCTAAGGTTACCTCCCCTAGGGTTACCCATCTTCACTCACTAGGACTTTCATTTCCTGGCTTTACTCACCAGGAGTTCCACCACCTAGCTTCACTCACTAGGGCTCAGCTTCACTCACCAGGACTTCCACTACCTAGCTTCACTCACTAGGATCTGGCTTCATTCACCAGGACTTCCACCACCTAGCTTCACTCACTAGGGCCCGACTTCAATCACCAGGACTTCCACTACCTAGCTTCACTCACTAGGGCCCGACTTTACTCACCAGGACTTCCACCACCTAGGTTCACTCACTAGGGCCTAGTTTCACTCACCAGGGCGTCCACTTTGTCTAACCTCCAGTTAGGACTAATCACTCAGTAGACTTCTCACCTGCCTATCCTTTGGTTAGGACTTACTTTTGCTAGTCATCTAGTCCTGACTAGACTTTTTTCTTCCAAACATTAAGTCCTATTTAGATCAACCCTTGGTCAAATTGACCAAACTTAGGTATATTTTCAAACATCAAAACTCTAGAAGTCGATTGCACCAATAAGATCTTGAGTAAACTAATGTATCTAATCATAATCCTGAGCCACAAGATGAGGACAAAATTCAGCCAGTCTATTGAATTTTGCATTATACTCCATCAAAGAATGGTTGCCCTGTTTGAGGTTCAGAAACTCCTGGTGACGAGCTAGGAAAAATGTAGCAAAAAAATACTGCCTCTCAAAAGCATCTCAGAACAATGACCAAGAAATGTTTTGCTCCCTAAAGATCATCTTCAACATGTCCCACCAAGTGGCAACTTGATCCCAGAGATGATAAGCAGCCAATTCCACTTTTTCCTCATCCGTACAGTTTATGTACTCGAATGTGCCCTCCAAATTCTTCAGCCAACTACGAGCAACCCAAGGATCCACACCACCCTGGAATAGAGTAAATCTGTCCTTTACAGACCTCTCCAACAATGGAATGCGAGCTCTATCCATCACCCAACCAGTAGTGTCTGGAGCAGGTATCAGAAGGTGGACTCCTGGGTCCGTAACTCATGCTCCCTGGTAGAGGTTGGAGGAATCTGATCACTGCTACCTGAATCAACCTCATTGGGATTCCTGTAAAATCCGTCTCTTGGCCAGTAGGCTCGGGACCCATCGATACGGGTTGTTTTCGTGGTCGCCTGGTGTCGCAGTCCTGGACCATGGCAATACTCAGCGGCTGACCGACCACGTCTCATACCTGATATAAACAACTAGATAAGGACTAACAATAATATATGATTATAATTATAAAACATATATCATATAGCTTGGAGGTGTCCTGCCACTGCCTGGTCCCAAAACTCAAAAGTCATATCGACGAATCAAATCATGAAAAACCGAAATACCAAAATAGGCATCATAAACATATGGTTCTGATACTAATAAATTATCACACCCCGAGGGTAAGGTTGTCTGATGAAAATCAGACAGCACTTCCCCTATAGTAATGACAAATGAATCATATATACAATGCACAAGGCTACTCACAAACTATCAAAAATAGCCCACACAACTGGAACTTACACAACTACACAGTAATATATACATCCCACATGGTTGGAACAAAAAGAACATAACCATGCAGTTGTGTAATAAGCAACCCACTCAGCTATAATAAAACACAGAGGAAATCACAAAATAACGAACTTAAACCATAAAACAACTAACTGTGAGCCAACCCGGCTTAACTTAACGACATCAAAATAAATACATGAAGCCACAAGGCTAAATTCCAAAATCCATAGTGAATTATTATAATATCAAATCCATAAATTTAGAAAATAAGTAGAGTAGGAAAGGAAACTAGAAAACATCCTCATATTTGATATGGGACTAGCGAACAGGACCTCCAGGTGACTATAAATCCTCTACACGTTCCCTGGCGAAAGAATACCAGTTTAAGGGGTGGTGAGTGCTAAGACTCAGCTGGTAATAGATAGATAGTGCATGAACATAATAAAGAACTAGAGATACAAAAGTATACAGTCTCATAGGAAAAATAGCAAATACTACAGTGATATCATAGTAAATATCCATACCTAAAATCATATCCTAAGCTAGTAATAGTAGGCCAGGGATAATGAAAATATAACATAGTACTGCTCATAACTACAATGGTATCATGTGAGATATATACATACTACTAATAAGTAAGCTAGTGTCTAAGCACATGTAACAGGTATATAACTCAACACATGTAAGCATATTAGTCATATGGATACAACTAAAAAAAATAATAGCATAAGTAATCAACAATAGCATAACAAAACACAATAACAAAAGCGTATGAATAGATGGTCACTCCTGCCCACCCCTCTTCACCATGACCCCTGTATGGCAGAGAGGCCAGGTCAATGACAAACTATACACCATTCCAGCAACCACTACTCTCAAGTGGACGAGGGGACAGTTGCATAGTAGCTAACTAGCTACGTAGTGATGGGGGTCCCTACTGCTCACAACTCTAACTATCACTATCCATGAGTGAGCGAGTGGGGGCACAATAAGACAAGCGGCATCTGTTCCAGTTACCACTACCCATGAGTGAGCGAGTGGGGGCACGACAGGACAAGCGACATCTGCTCCATCTACCTCTATCCATGAGTGACCGAGCGCGCGGCCCAGGCTAATGACCCTCTCAACCACAAGGGAGACATGGTCGTCGACATGCATGCAATGACATGATGTAGAAAATGTAGCAGACAATTCATATATAAGCAGAAATCAGGTATGCTACCTAAAGCCCGCATGCTCAAGAAGATGCATGAATAACCAGTAATCAAAGCAAGTAAGCATGGTATCTAGTATCTGCTAAATATCATGGATAGCAATGTGAGACTGTATAAATATGGAAACAAATATCTCAAAGATCGAGTGGATAAGTATCAAGCACAGGAAAAATATAAGCATCAAGCACCTATCTGAATATATAGCTCATACACTAAGGTCAAAGTATTAAAAAAATAAAGCAGGAAGTACCTGCCTCAAATATAGCGTGTGTCAAGTATTATCCCCACATCAAGCGACTCATCATAAATTAAGGTCCTGTAACAACATGCATATAATTAAGCCACTCTCATGTATATCCAATAGATAAATCAAAATTCCTATTAAACCAGGAAACCCTAATTCATTCATTAATCTCGGTTAACTAAATAAATCGAATCTAACCTAAAGCCTAGATTAAATCCAACATTTAACTTCAATCCTTTCGAACCACCACCTAGATCAATTATCCCTAATCTTACCAGCATCAATTCAGATTTAAACTACAGCAAGAATCAAATTCGCAACACCTTACCCTACTACGAGGTTGCCCCTATTGACCCACAACCAGGAAGAGCGGCTGCCGAAAAATGCTGGTCGGAACTTATTGCTGCCAAAGTTTGTGGCCGACATTACCCAAAAGCCACTGCCAGGAACATCCATCTCAATTAGACAACATCCCATAGTGAAATCAAAACCCAAAGCCCTACGAATCTAGAACCCAAAACCAAAATGCCTTACCCAATCTTAGTATTGGCAATTCCCTCTCTGATGGAGACTAGGTCAAGCGGCTATTCAGGTTGGCGAAGAACAAATCAATAGGAATAGCTCAGTGTTAAGGCACGGAAGGTAGAGACAGTCGTCTGGTACATCGATACAACCAAAATCTAGCACTGGGGCACAGGAGAAAGAGACAGTGAAACTTGAACTTGAATCTCCCCTCTTGTCTGATAATGAACTAACACGGAGCAACGATTCGAAGAGGAGAACTACTGGTGGGACTCTAGGTGAAAGGGTGGAGGAGTTAGGAGGCTTGGCGAGTGATAGGTTGAGCAAGGAAGAATTTGGATGCTGTCCTTTATCCAAACAGGTATCTTAGTCAAGCCATAGATAATCATTTAACTCACACATATATTAAGATTTTATAGAACAATGGAACTAGGCGAGGAAGGAGTTGGATGTTGTCCTTTTACAAGCGAAATAGAATCAAACTAAACTTGTGCAGCTATGATGATAACTGATACGGGTTATGAAGAATGAATTTATTTTTCTAGTAAAGAGGGAAAGAGGACTAGATGAACAGCGATGCTCATATAGGCACAGCGGGCAAGGACCGACCAAGCGAAAAAGGTCGGCCATGTATCTAAGTTTGGTCGGCCGAGACAGGCCCAGCAAAAATAACCTGTTGAGCAGAAGGAGCATATGACCCCATAGTAGACAAGGCACAATGTGCTCGACAGGGGAAGACCGACCGAGCGGAAAAGGCCGACCAATTATCTAAGTTCGGTCGGCCGAGACAGGCCGAGTAAGAACAACCGGTCGAGCAGAAGGAGCATATGACCCCATAGCAGATAAGGCACAGTGTTCTCGATAGGTGAAGACCGACCGAGCGAAAAAGGTAGACCGAGTATCTAAGTTCGACCAACTGAGACAGGCCGAGCAAGAACAGCCGGTCGAGCAAAAGGAGCATATGGCCCCATAACAAACAAGGCACAGTGTGCTCGATAGGGGAAGACCGACCGAGTGGAAAAGGCCGACCGAGTATCTAAGTTCGACCGGCCGAGACAGGCAGAGTAAGAACAGTTGGTCAAGCAGAAGGAGCATATGGCCCCATAGCAGATAAGGCACAGTGTGCTCAACAGGTGAAGACCAACCGAGCAAAAAAGGCAGACCGAGTATCTAAGTTCGGCCAGCTGAGACAGACCGAGCAAGAACAACCGGTCGAGCAGAAGGAGCATATGGCCCCATAGTAGACAAGGTACAGTGTGCTCGACAGGGGAAGACCGACCGAACGGAAAAGGCCGACCGAGTATCTAAGTTCGGCCGGCCGAGATAGGCCGAGCAAAAATAGTCAGTCAAGCAGAAGAAGCATATGGCCCCATAGCAGATAAGACACAGTGTGCTTGACAGGGGAAGACCGACCGAGCGAAAAAGGTTGACCGAGTATCTAAGTTCGGTCGGCCGAGACAGGCCAAGCAAGAATAGCCAGTTGAGCAAAAGGAGCATATGGCCCCATAGCAGACAAGGCACAGTGTGCTCGACAGGTGAAGACCGACCGAGCGAAAGAGGCCGACCGAGTCTCGCACCGTTTGACTTCTCACAAGCTCTGGCATATATAAATCATACGGAAATACTTTGTGATTATATGAGGGCTTAACTAATTTGGCGGGAAATGTCTTCTTGAAGCTTGTACAAGTTTGCTAAACGACAAAGAAGGTACATCTGGGATACGATAAAGATTCCTTAAACTATTTTCACAAGTGGTGCTTACATCACCTCATAACCAACTTCAACAAACCAGGGTCCACCTCATGACTGTGGAGGTCAAGTGAGGTGGTATAAAAAGGGGAATGCTCTCCACTAGCAAGGTAAGTAATCATTCTTACACAACTCAAACCCTAATTTTTCATCTTCTTCCACATCATTTCCTCTTCTCACCGGAAATTAACTTGAGCGTCGGAGGGCCTAGACAGGGATTCCCACCCTGGTCATAGGTCACTAACGCTTTTTCGGTTAGTCTCATTGTGTGCAGGATCACAGGATCACTTCATTCACCAGACCGCCAAACTTCTGCTGATCTTTGGAGTCATCTCACCGGCATTCTCTTTTGTGAGGTATTATTCATAAGATCCGCTTTGGTTTTCTTTGATTGGTGATCTTGTCTTCAAGCGTAAGTGAGGTCCACTATGATTTTCTCGGATCCTCTCTTGTTCATCGGTATCAGAGTACGCCATCACCCATCGCCGGCATTACCCATCGCCGCCCAGTGCTTCATCTCGCAAGCTCTCAGATAGGATCAAATTTGGCACCGTTTGTGGGAACTTTCACCTAAATCTGAGACTTCATGATGGAGGACGTTGGAAAATCCAATACTATCACCATGACTAGGGAAGATCTGGAGTTGCTCATCAACTCCAGTGTCCAAAAAGCATTGCAACAACAACAGCAACAAGTGAATGCTGGAGTTATGTTGACAGTAATGATGAATCCATCAATTTCCACCACAGATCGACGGAGAAACAAAGGTATGGAGGAAGAAGAAATTGCCTATATAACCCCAGCTCCCGTTTCACCCACTCGACATCTTCGAACATTCTTCCGCGCTCCAATGGATCAAGGGGGATAGAAACCTGTGCTTTAGGAATCTTCAGATGAAGCACCCATAAAGGAAAAGCGCAAAGGAAAAGCGATAACTAGTGATAGCTCTCCGGAGAGGATTGTTACCCCATTTTCTCGGAGAGTCCTTGACGATCCCCTACCCAAACGCTATCAGACTTTAAACATTGGGGAATATTATGGAACCACTGATCAGCAAGATCACATTTCCAAATTTGAAAGTGCAGCCCTATTGCAACAATTCATAGATGGGGTTAAATGTCGTATGTTTCTTACTACTCTCGGAGGAGCAACTCAGAGGTGGTTTAGAAAATTACCCAAAAATTCCATTAGACGTTTTAAGGATTTCCGAAAAGCTTTTCTACATCATTTTTCTAGTAATCGAAGATATCACAAGACCCATTGGAGCCTGTTTTATATCAAACAGGGGCCTAAGGAAAGCATTAGAGCTTACATCAAAAGGTTTAATCAGGTAGCAGTTGATGTTCCTAATGCTACCACGAAAATCCTAGTGAGTGCCTTTTCTCAGGGGCTCAATGATAATGATTTTTTCAAGGACTTAGTACGTAATCCGCCTATAAACTTTGATTTATTTATCGATCGAGACATGGAATTCATCAATGTGGAAGAAGCACAAGCAGCTCAAAAGAAGGAAACTATTGCCCCTGCTCCGCTGACAATTAATGATATAACCCCTGTTCCTGTACACCCCCCACGAGGACCACGTGCAATTCCCCCACCATATCGATAGCTTAAACAAAGACCTTATGCAGTACAACATGTACAGATACCGCAAGAAGCCCCTAGAAGATGGTGTACATATCACATGTCAGGTACCCACTCCACTGAGAATTGTTTTGCCCTGAAAATTCAGCGAACGAATGAGGGCAGATATCACCAGCGATCTTCTAATCGACCGACCTACCAAAGGCAAAATAGCCCGCCCAGGATAGAGTATCGGGCGATCGAGCCTCAGCAAGGCACAGTGCAAATACCGGGCGACCCTTCTCGGACGCTCGAACCAAGGCAGCCCGAAATGATCACCGTCCACCAGGAAGAAAATCGAAACAATGCCTCACGAGGTAATATAAATATGATCACGGGTAGTCCTACTGACGGTGATTCAAACTGGGCAGAAAGTCACATGCTCGACGGTTGCAGATACATGCTGTAGGGTGTGGTGCTGAAAAGGCGGTCGGACCAGAAATTAGTTTCGGTCCTAAAGACTTAGAGAGAATGGAAGTACCTCACGACGACGCACTAATAATCAAAGCTGTTATAGCTAATTACAATATTTCTCGCACCTTCATCGACACAGGCAGTTCTGTCAACATTATATTCAAGCTAGCCTTCGATCAATTGCAAATAGACCCCAGCGAACTTAAACCCATGATGACTCCTCTCTACGGATTTACTGGTAATGAAGTCCAACCGCTTGGTCAGATAAAGCTTGCCATTTCTTTGGGAGAGGGCCCTTTAATGAGAACTAGAAGATCTTATTTTATGGTAGTAGACACACCTTCTGCGTATAATGTCATATTGGGCTGACCTGCCTTAAATGAATTTAGGGCGATTGTTTCTACGTTCTATCAGAAGGTAAAGTTCCTTGTTGATGACCAGGTGGGAGAAGTTCGTGGAGATCAATTGTTGGCACATAAATGTTATGTAGACATTGTCCGGATGGAAGCTAATGCAGTCCGTAAAATGCAGAGAATGGAAGTTAATACTGTTGAAGAAAGATCGCCCGGCTTGGTGTATGATGAGAAGGAAGAAATACATATACAAGCTGGATGACCAGAAGCCATATCCTACATAGTAGCCAATCTGGATCTTCTTCTCAAAACTGAGTTGGCACAATGTCTCATTTGAAATAGTGATGTATTGGCCTGGACACCCAAGGAAGTCACATGCATATCTCCTCTAGTAATGGAGCATTCATTGCATGTCTACCCTGATGCTTGACCCGTGAAATAGAAGAAAAGAGACTTTGGAGCTGACCAAAATCAGATTATTGAAGAAGAAATAGATAAACTGATGGAAGCGGGTTACATTAGGGAGGTGCAATTCCCTAGTTGGCTGGCTAATGTGGTCCTGGTTTCTAAACTCGGGAACAAGTGGCAGGTATGCATTGATTTCCGAGACCTTAACAAAGCTTGTCCAAAAGATTATTATCCCCTTCCCCACATAGACCAAGTGGTGGACTCTACCGCCGGGTGTGAATATATTTGTATGTTAGGTGCCTATCAAGGCTATCATCAAGTCCCCCTCACTAAAGAGATCAGGAAAAGGTTAGTTTCATAATCTCTGAAGGTACTTATTGTTATAATGTTATGCCTTTCGGACTAAAAAATATAGGGTCAACATATGAAAGGCTCATGAATAAGGTCTTCAGAAAGCAGATTGGAAGAAATATGGAAGTTTATGTGGATGACATATCGATTAAATCTCTTCAGGATAATGATTTATACAGGGATATAGAAGAAACTTGCAGAACACTGAGACAATATGAGCTCAAGCTAAACTCTTGCAAATGCTTGTTTAGAGTCAAAAGTGGCAAGTTTTTGGGATATATGGTCACAGAACAGGGAATAGAGGCCAATCCCGGCAAAGTCAAGGTGATCCAGGACATGGGGCAGTCGCGCAACATAAAAGAAGCCCAAAGATTGACCGAAAGAATTATGACCTTATCTCGTTTCATCTCTTGCTCGGCAGACCGGAGTTTTCACTTCTTCAAGATACTCCGAAAGGCCAATAAGTTTCAATGGGATGAAGAATGTAATAAGGCTTTTCAAGAATTGAATGACTATTTGTCTACCTTGCCTGTCCTAGCTAAGCCTGTGGTAGGAGAGACTTTGTGGGTCTATCTCTCTGCAAATGAGCATGCTGTAGGCTCAGTATTGGTAAGGCAGGAGGGCAAGGAACAACAACCTGTATATTTTTCAAGCCACTTATTAAAAGGAGCCGAGTGTAGATATACTACGCTTGAGAAGTTAGCTTATGCACTAGTATTAACCGCTAGAAGATTACGACCTTACTTCCTATCACACGCCATCATAGTATTGACCAACAGCACTCTTGGTCGCGTGCTTCTTAATCCTGAGGCATCGGGTCATTTGATCAAATGGACAACTGAACTCAGTGAATATGACATACAATATCAACCCCGATCGACCATCAAAGCACAAGCATTGGCAGATTTTATGGCAAGAGTACAAGGTCCGGAGGAGGAAGGGATTTGGAAGACTTATGTGGATGGATCCTCCACCAGGCAAGGTAGTGGGATTGGAATTCTTCTCATATCTCCTAAGGAGGATCGAATTCAACTTTCTATTCACTTAAATTATAGAGTCACTAATAATGAAGCCGAATATGAAGCATTAATAGTTGGGTTGCAAGCTGCTCGGTAGGTAGAGGCTTCACGGGTACAGATTTACTCTAATTCTCAATTAGCAGCACAACAGTTGATGGGCAAGTTTGAAATTAATAATGATCAACTCAAGTTATATGTGTTAGCTAGAGCCCTAGAGACAATCATTTGATGATTGTATTTTGGACTTGTTGTATCATATTCTATATAAATAAAGGCATTTGGTTTTTGGTTATTATACTTACTTGTATTGGTGTCAAATAAACTAAGTATAATAACGTCCTTGAGTAGAAGGTTCTTACCTATATCAATCGATTGGTTGAATAGATAGTGAGATGATATAGGGAACACTACTCTAAATCATTCCTAGTCGAGTATTAACATTCAGGGACAATGTTAATGCAATAAGACTAGCATGTAAGTCAACTCGATGACTTGATCTCACAAGTCATGGATATATAGAGATATCAAGTTGACACATGGGTATGCATTAGAGAATGTATATTGAATGACCCGCCATGAGAAAGTATCATGGATCGTTATATGAGTGTCATATACTTTCTCATGTGGCTATTAGTATGACTACTAGTTCTTAAACCTGAAGTCACCATGGTTCCCTACATAAGGAGTTATGTACTTTAGTTTCGTCAAACGTCACCCGTAACTGGGTGGACTATAAAGGCGATTACTGGGTATGTAACAAATTATACGGAGGGATGTGAGTGATGTAGATGGGATATATCCCTCCTATATGACGGGAGTGACATCGATATTCTTGATAGAGTGAGACCACGAAGTGCATGGCCATGCCCAAATGAGTCAATATAGGATATTGAGCTCATTTAATTTAGTGTGTCTACTTGGAGTTCAAGATTTAGATTGATTAGAGGATGGCACGGTCTATGCCTCATATTGATCAATCTAGATGTCTAGGATAGAAGGACACTTGTCATATTTTGTGAGGAGTCACAATTAGTAGTCACAAGGTGATGTTGGATCTCAACATTCTTGTAACTTGGGTAGTAATGATGTATTGCTAGATACCGCTCATTACTTATGTTTCTAAATGTGTTTAGGGGCATTGCCAACGTTACAAGAACCTATTGGGTCACACACAAAGAACAAGTGGATGGAGATTAGGTTCATATGATGAACCAAGAGGATTAGATTCATTTGATGAATCAAATTGGATTAAGAGTAATCCTAATTGGGCTAATTGAGTTGGACTCAAGTTGATTCATGTGTTCAATGAGTCTAATTTAGATTATGACTCATTGAATCAATTTAATTAAATGAATTAGATTCATTATATTAAATTGGCTTGAATTAAATAGTTGGATTAGATCAACCATGAGAGAGATTAAGTCAAGTTTGACTTGACTTGAGAGGAAGATGAAGAGTCAAGTTTGACTTGACTTTATGCCACCTCTTTGGTGAGTTGGCATTAAGTGGACCAATGATGATGCTCCACATCATCATGGTTACTTAAGTGAAGTGCCACCTCATGGGAGTTACCAAGAGTTGTGACTCTTGGTATCCCATGGAGGTTACAAACCACTTAATTAGATGAAAAGAGTTTCATTTTACAAGAGTAACTCTCATTCAAGTAATCTTCCTCCTCCTAAGCTCTCTTCTTGCTCCTTCTCTTCTCTTGGTCGTGGGTTTCAAGCAAGGGAGAAGAAAGGAGAGTGAATCTAATCCAAGAAGAAAGGTTAGTGAAAGTCACATAGAGATTTTAGAGGAGTGTGTTCTCTTCTTTTCCTTTCTTCTTCTTCCAATCCTACCCGAGAGCCCTAGAGAGTGCTAGCACACTTGTGGTGCTCTCTTCTCCATCCTTGTGTGTTAGAGAACACATCTTGTTCATGTGGATACTTCTAGAGAGTTGTCTACGTTGACAACTTCGAGATCCAGCGTACCGTTGGACGAGCGGGATTTGCGAGGGCACGCTTTAAAGGTATAACTCTTATCTACTGTAGATCTGGAGTGTGAAACTCGTATTCATAGTTTTAGAAATTTTTCTTTGCACGGATCCGTTGGCTTTGGGGCTTTCGGGGTTTCCACGACGCGACAACGCGGTTTTCGCAACCCGAAAAACCAACAATATGCAAAAGCCTTTGATAAGCTAAGAGCTTCATTCCAAGAAGTTAATATACAGAAGATACCCCGATCAGAAAATCAAGTAGCTGATGAATTAGCAAAACACGCATCAGTTGTGATACCTTGGAATCTAGACAAATCAGTAGAACAGACAATTTTAGTATCTTGTATTGAGAGAGTAGCCAATGCAGAGATACAAGGAGATTGGCACGTGCCCATCATATTATTCTTGCAACAAGGCATCCTTCCTGCAGATATAGAGCAAGCCAGGGTCTTTAAAAAGAAGGCTACTCGTTATACTCTGATAGGAGACCATCTGTACAAGAGGGCCTTTTCTAGTCCCTTGCTTAAATGTATCGGAACAGAAGATATACCCTACATTCTACAAGAAGTTCATCAGGGCTCATGTGGTAGGCATGCTGGGGGAAGATCTCTAGCTCACAGAATATTACTAGCCGGATATTTTTGGCCCACCTTATAGGAAGATGCAGCTCGACTCGTGTGAACCTGCATATCTTGTCAGAAGCATCAAAATATTCCACATCATCCTACTCACCTGTTGAGAACCTCTATGGTTTCTTACCCTTTTGATCAGTGGGGCATGGACATAGTAGGACCCTTCCCTCTGGCAATCGCATGGAGAAAGTTCTTATTAGTAGTTGTGGATTACTTCTCTAAATGGGTAGAGGCAGAACCACTAGTGAGAATTACTGAAAATGCGGTTATCAAGTTTCTATGGCAAAATATTATCTACAGATTTGGTATTCCTCATAAATTGGTTTTTGATAATGGTAGACAGTTTCAGGGGGAAAAGATTGAGGAATGGTGTGTAGGATACGGCATTACACAGGCTTTCACCTCTATGGCATATCCACAGAGTAATGGTCAAGCAAAGGTAACTAACAGGGAGATCATCAGAGGCCTCAAAACCAAGTTATATCATGTTGGTGGTAGTTAGGTAGACGAATTACCCAGTGTTCTATGGGTGTACCGCACCACTCCTTGAGAAGCTACAGGGATTACTCCCTTTCAGTTAGTATATGGTGGGGAAGCAATAGTTCTCATTGAAGTGGGAGTAGAATCAGAGAGAAGAAGGTTATACGATGAAGAAGATAATACGGATCGGCGTCTTATGGAATTAGATTTGATAGAAGAAGCTAGAGACAAAGTAGCTACTCGCCTTATATCATAGAGACAACGCATGAGGCAGAATTATAACAAAAGGGTCATCTCTCGATTCTTTCAAGTAGGGGATTTAGTATGGAAACGCATCAAACCGGTGGGAGATATCAGTAAATTGGCCCCTCAGTGGGGAGGACCATACAAGGTTATATAGAGACTTACCTCAGGTTCTTATTATCTCCAAGCCGTAGAAGGGAGAAATCTAGATAGACCTTGGAGCGCTAATCACTTACAACCGTACAGAGCCTAACAAGTGTGCTTGTAATTCATACAATGTGTTTCATCTGATTTAAAAGCAATGAAAAAGTGCAGACATTGGTTTTATAAGCAAGTTGTGCCCACACTAATGAGTATAAATGACTTTCACTATCAAGTGTGCTTCTTTCGCTCTGTCATAGTCGATCGGGGATCCTATGGAGTGACCGGTCGAACTTCCTCAGGGGGAACCGAAGACTTTAAACCTTTAAACAATTCAAGCGTGCATCCTCCGCTCTGTCGGGTTTTTCGGGCCGCGAAAACCACATTTTCGCGTCGCGGAAACCCCGAATCACCCATGCCACTAGATCTTGTGCGAAGGATAGATTTCAAAAATTTACATGTACGAGTTTCTACTTAGATCTAGTTCTAGATCTACATGAAGAAAAAGGTTATACCTTTGAAGCGCGCCCTTCGCGAATCCCGCTCGTCCAAGGTGCCGGATCTCTAGACCATCAAGCGTACGGTCCTCTAGAAGTATCCACACGAACAATCCTTGATAGAGAAGACCAAACAAAGGTGTGCTAGCACCTTGTCTTGTTCGGCCAAGAGAGGAGGAGAGGGAGAAGAAAGAGCTCCAAGAGGAAGAAGATGTGAATGCACTTGAATGAGAAAAATGAATTCTCTTCCCATTCAAAAGTGGCCGGCCACTTCCCAAGTGTAACCCCCAAATTTTGCATTAAGTGCAATTAATGTGAAGCCATTAAAGAGAATGGCTTTGTAACTTCCATGAGGTGGCACCCCATGATGATGTGGAGTAACATCATTAGTCCACATCAATGTCAACTCACCAATGAGGTGGCATAAAGTCAAGTCAAACTTGACTTTTATCTTCCTCTCAAGTCAAGTCAAACTTGACCAAATCTCTTCCATGGTTGATCTAATCTAACCATTTGATTCAAGCCAACTTAATATAATGAATCTAATTCATTAAATTAAGTTGATCTAATGAGTCATAATCTAAATTAGACTCATTGAATACATGAATCAACTTGAGTCCAACTCAAGTTAGCCCAATTAGGATTACTCTTAATCCAATTTGATTCATCAAATGAATCTAATCCTCTTAGTTCATCATATGAACCTAATCTCCATCTAATTGTCCTTAGTGTGTGACCCTATAGGTTCTTGTAACGTTGGAAATGGCCCTAAACCCATTTAGGAGCATAAGTAATGAGCGGTATCTAGCAACACATCAGTACTACCCAAGTTACAAGAATGTTGAGATCCAACATCACCTTGTGACTACTAATTGTGACTCCTCACAATATATGACAACTGTCCTTCTATCCAAGACATCTAGATTGAGCAATATGAGGCATAGACCGTGTCATCCTCTAATCAATCTAAATCTTGAACTCCAAGTAGACTCACTAAATTAAATGAGCTCAATATCTCATATTGACTCATTTGGGCATGGTCATGCACTTCGTGGTTTCACTCTATCAAGAATATCGATATCTCTCCCGTCATATAGGAGGGATAGATCCCATCTACATCACTCACATCCCTCCGCATAATTTGTTACATATCCAGTAATCGCCTTTATAGTCCACCCAGTTACGGGTGACGTTTGACGAAACCAAAGTACATAACTCCTTATGTAGGGAACCATGGTGACTTCAGGTCTAAGGACTAGTAGTCATACTAATAGCCACATGAGAAAGTATATGACACTCATATAATGATCCATGATACTTTCTCATGGCGAGTCATTCAGTATACATTCTCCAATGAATACCCATGTATCAACTTGATATCTCTATATCTATGACTTGTGAGATCAAGTCATCGAGTTGACCTACATGCTAGTCTTATTGCATTAACATTGTCCCTGAATGTTAATACTCAACTAGGAATGATTAAGAGTAGTGTTCCCTATATCATCTCACTATCGATTCAACTAACCGATTGATAAAGGTGAGAACCGTCTACTCAAGGACGTTATTATACTTAGTTTATTTGGCACCAATACAAGTAAGTATAATAACCAAATGCCTTTATTTATATATAGAATATGATACAACAAGTCCATAATACAATCATCAAATGATTGGCTCTATGGCTCTAGCTAATAATCTCCCACTTGCACTAGTGCCAATCAGTGTAGGCTCTAAGCCCAAATGACATAGTGTGACCATCATGCTTCCTCTGTGCCAAAGCCTTGTCAAGGGATCTGCGATGTTAGCCTCTGTAGGTACTCTGTAAATCTTCACATCTCCTCTCTCGATGATCTTTCGAATAAGATGGAAGCGTCGTAGTATGTGTTTGGTCCGCTGGTGTGAGCGAGGTTCCTTCGCCTGTGCTATAGCTCCATTGTTATCACAATAGAGGTCAATAGGGTCAGCAATGCTAGGAACCACCCCAAGTTCAGTGATGAACTTGCGAATCCAAACTGCCTCCTTTGCTGCCTCTGATGCAGCAATATACTCGGCATCTGTCGTAGAATCAGCTACTGTGTCCTACTTCGAACTCTTCCAGCTCACAGCACCACCATTAATGCAAAACACGAACCCTGACTGCGATCAATAGTCATCCTGGTCGGTCTGGAAGCTAGCATCACTGTAACCCTTTACAGCTAGCTCATCATTACCTCCATATATCAAGAAATATTCTTTAGTCCTTCTTAAGTATTTAAGAATATTCTTGATCGCTATCCAGTGACTTTCACCTGGATCTGACTGGTAACTACTCGTCATGCTCAAAGCATACGAGACATCAGGTCGAGTACATAGCATGGCGTACATGATAGATCCTATGGCTGAGGCATAAGGGATCTGATCTATGCGGTCTCTCTCCTCTCTAGAAGAGGGACCTTGAGTCTTCGAAAGACTCACGCCATGTGACATCGACAGAAATCCCTTCTTGGAGTTCTGCATGGCAAACCGAAGGAGTACCTTGTCAATATATGTACTCTGACTTAGGCCAAGCAATCTCTTAGATCTATCTCTATAGATCTGTATCCCTAGAATGCGAGATGCCTCACCTAAGTCCTTCATTGAGAAGCAACTCCCTAGCCAGGTCTTGACAGACTGAAACATAGGGATGTCCTTCCCAATGAGTAGTATGTCATCCACATACAATATGAGGAAGACAACTATGTCCCCTACAACCTTCTTGTAGACACAAGGTTCATCTTCATTTTTGATGAAACCAAACTGTTTGATTGCATCATCGAATCGAAGATTCCAGCTCCGAGAAGCTTGCTTGAGTCCATAAATGGACCTATGCAGCTTGCATACTCTGCTAGTATGCTGTGTATCTACAAAACCCTCATATTGTGTCATGTACACATCCTCGTGTAGGTTTCCATTCAGAAACACGGTTTTGACATCCATCTGCCATATCTCATAGTCATGGTAGGCTGCAATAGCAAGCATGATCCTAATGGACTTAAACATCGCTACTGGAGAAAAGGTTTCATCATAGTCAATACCATGAATCTACTTGAAACTTATAGCTATCAAGCGACCCTTATAGATAAGTCCATCCATGTCAGTCTTTCTCTTAAAGACCCACTTACACCCAATGGGTTTTACCCCTTCAGGTGGATTAACCAAAGTCCATACTTGGTTGGTGTACATGGATTCCATTTCAGATCTCATGACCTCTAGCCATTTCTCGGAATCTGGTCTCATCACAGCTTCCTGATAGGTGGTAGGCTCATCTTCTATGAGCACAATGTCATCATGGTCAGACAAGAGAAATGAATATCTCTCAGGCTTACGACGTACCCTATCAGACCTGCGAAGAGGTATGTCTACTTGAACTGGTTGTTGTTCCTCAACTCCTTGTGGAACAACATCATCAACAACACTTTGTGGTTCCAGTTCAATTTCCATCGAGGCATCAGTGCTATTGTTCGTATCTTGAACTTCTTCAAGATTGAACGCGCTCCCACTAGTCTTTCTAGAAACAAAGTCCCTTTCTAGAAAGATTCCAGTCTTTGCCACAACTACCTTATGCTGACTGGGAATGTAGAAGTAATATTCCTTGGTTTCCTTGGGATATCCAATAAAGTAGCACTTGTCGGATTTGGGTCCTAATTTGTCTGAGACTTGACGTCTAACGTAAGCCTCACAACCCCAAATTCTCATGAAAGACACCTGGGCATCTTTCCCAGTCCATATCCTATATGGTGTCTTTATCACGGCCTTGGATGGAACTCGGTTGAGTATAAAAGCTGCCGTGTCTAGAGCATAGCCCCAAAGGTATTTCGGATACACCATTCCACTGTGGTGTTCCAGGAGGAGTGAGTTGGGATAGGATCCCACACTCTGCTAGATAGTCACGAAACTCATGGCTAAGGTATTCTCCACCTCGATCGGATCGAAGTATCTTAATACTCTTGCCAAGCTGGTTCTGTACTTCATTCTTGAATTCTTTGAACTTGTCAAAGGATTCAGACTTATGTGTCATCAAGTACACATAACCATATCTACTGAAGTCATCAGTAAATGTGATGAAGTATCTATAACCGCCTCTAGCAGCAACATTGAAAGGGCCACATACATCACTATGTATGAGTTCTAACAAATCAGTTGCTCTCTCGCTGTGCCCACTAATAGGAGTCTTGGTCATCTTGCCTCGTAGGCATGACTCGCATATCTCATATGATTCAAAATCAAATGAGTCCAACAAACCATCCTTATGGAGCTGGGATAAGCGCTTGTCATTTATATGACCTAAGCGACAGTGCCAGAGGTAGGTTTGGTTCATGTCATTTGACTTGAACCTCTTGGTATTTACGTTATAGATAGGGCTCTCAAGGTCTAGAATATAGAGTCCGTTTATCAGAGGTGCACTACAATAGAACATATCGTTTAAATAGACGGAACAACATTTGTTCTTTATAGTAAACGAGAAACCTTTCTTGTCCAAACAAGAAATTGATATAATGTTCTTAGTTAATGCAGGCACATAACAACAATCGACTAACTCTAGTACAAGCCCAGATGGCAGAGATATAAAGTAAGTCCCTACAGCAACAGCAGCAACCCGTGCTCCATTGCCTACTCGTAGGTCCACCTCGCCCTTTGTCAATGCCCTGCTATTTCTCAGCGCCTGCACATCAGTACAAATGTGAGAAGCACATCCAGTATCTAATACCCATGATGTAAAAATAGATAGATTGACTTCTATAACATATATACCTGAAGTGGAAGTCTCACTTCGCTTCTTCTTAAGATCCTCCAAGTATACCTTGCAGTTCCTCTTCTAGTGGCCGGTCTGACCGCAGTGGAAGCAGGTAGCATCCTTGGCGACCCCTCCTTTAGGCTTCAGTGCCTTGCCTTTGCCCTTTGTTTGGGACTTTCCCTTACCTTTGGGCTTGCCCTTGCCCTTGTGTTTCTGAACCATCAGAACAGAGTGGGGCTTTGCCTTCTTAAGGTTCAGTTCAGCAGTTCTTAACATGCTAAGCAGCTCGGGCAATGGTTTGTCAATCTCGTTCATATTGTAGTTTAGAACGAATTGACTGTAGCTATCCGACAAGGATTGCAAGATCAGGTCAGTAGCCAGCTCTTGGCCAAGAGGGAACCCCAACCTTTGTAGGTTCTCTATGTACCCAATCATTTTGAGTACATATGGGCCCACTGGAGCCCCGTCTGACATCTGGCACTAAAACAGTGCCCTTGAGATCTCAAATCTCTCATGCCTCACTTGTCCTTGATACAGTTGACGAAGATGTTCAACCATATCGTAAGCACCCATTAACTCGTGTTGCTTCTGAAGCGCAGAGTTCATGGTCGCGAGCATTAGACAAGACACATCTAATGCGTCATCTTGATGCTTCTTGAAAGCATCTCGGTTAGCTCGCGGGGCAGTGGCAGGAGGAGCCTCCGGAATGGGTTGCTCCAGAACGTACAGTTTACGTTCTTGGGTGAGAACTATTCTCAGGTTCCTGTACTAGTCCAGGAAGTTTGCTCCGTTGAGCTTGTCCTTCTCGAGGACAGATCGTAGAGAGAAGGTGTTCGTGTTCGACGTCATGGTAATCTACAACAGAAATAAAAGCAAAAATAAATATCATATTCTTAATCATTTAATTAGGCCTTTAACTAAATGATGCTCCCACTGAATTCTATAATTCATGTGGGACAAGATCCACATCATACTAACCCTTGAGTTAGCTTTGGCTAATACACCCAAGACTTAGTATAATCGGTAAGTAACGATTAGCAATTACATCTCTATGCAACTCTTGTTTATAGGATCAAAATCCGCATTTATATTAAAACTAAAGTTAGCTTTGGCTAATACACCCAAGAGTTAATATAAACGTGATTTTGACCTATCTACCAACCATTGGATAATGCCTATAGTTAAACACGATCCAATTGAGTTAACTAGTTACTTAATCTAATTGAGTTGTACTCACCCATGCGTTGATAGGCGGGACTAAAATTGTCCCTCCGTACCCTACCAAGATAGTATGTGTTGCTCTGCTTTGGCAGATTCAACAACAACATGCGATCGAGGTAGTGGTAGGTATCACGGCATGGTAGGCATTACGAGTTGACGTGATTTAGATCTAATCTAAATGATGATGCGTATCAAATACTTGATTTAGATCTAATCTAATCGTGGGGTGCATCATGTGCACGATTTAGATCTAATCTAATCGCTAGGCACTAATTAACTACTTAATTAAACATGCATCACATACATATAAGCAATTAATTAAATTATTTTATGATTGTGTCATGGCCCTACTACGATCTTCTCAAGCCAATGAGAAGATCGGATGGTCAACCTAAGGTCAACAGCTTCTCAAGCTTCTTCCTTTGACCACCTTGTGTTGCTCGCACCCTCCTCGTAACTCCGTCTCGTGTGGACCTTCCACCGCTTCAAAATTACATTACAATTTTGAAACTCGAGTTACATTCGAGTCTAAATCTAATTTACAACCAGAATATAAGAGAAAGGCACGATGCGCAGGTCGTGAAAATAAAATAAATAAAAAGAATAAATACAGCACGCACATCACATAACGGCACGCAGGCCGTATTATGAATTACAACACATTTCCAAATCCAATTTGGGTCGTTTGGGCCATGACTATCACAAAATTAATAAATAATTCAAAATTATAAATTTCTATAATTTTCTGTAATTTTTTTTATAATTTTACAATTTTTGCGGTACAATTTCCCGGTGGTTCCATTTAGCGGTTTTCGGGCGCAATCGCGGAACGAATCCCCTTGCGGAGCCAGGGGGAGCGCCCCTACCCGCGATCTAACCATCGCGAGGGTTCCTTTTCGATCTAACAGCGCCTTAGCCCGCTGTCCCAAAAAGATTTGGGGCGAAACCAAGCCGTTTTGGAAAAATCTTCCCGGTAGCGGAAGCCTACAAGTGTCGAAACACTTGTGTTTCGCTTCTACCAGAAAATTACCCATAAAAACTATAAAAAACCTAAATTTACAGAAAATCACAAAAGCTATTTTTTTTCATAAAATCAAAAACAAATTCGTACACGCCTTCGTACGTGGCTCTGATACCACTGTTGGTTTTTTCGGGCCGCGAAAACCGCGTTTTCGCGTCGCGGAAACCCCGAATCACCCATGCCACTGGATCTCGTGCGAAGGATAGATTTCAAAAATTTACATGTACGAGTTTCTACTTAGATCTACTTCTAGATCAAAATGAAGAAAAAGGTTATACCTTTGAAGCGTGCCCTTCGCGAATCCCGCTCGTCCAAGGTGCCGGATCTCTAGACCGTCAAGCGTATGGTCCTTTAGATGTTGGGTTTTTGGGCAGCGAAAACCGCTTTTTCGCGTCGCGGAAACCCCGAATCACCCTAGCCAACGGATCTCGTGCGAAGAAAAGATTTCAAAACTAAATTACGAGTGCGAGTTTCTCCTTAGATCTACTCCTAGATCTACATGAAACGAGTTATACCTTTGAAGCGAAGCCCTTCGCGTTCCCGCTCGTCCAAACGGTGTCGGATCTCAAGAGTATCAAGATAGATACTCCTCTAGAAGTATCCACACGAACACGTAGGTGGAGAAAACCACACAAAAGGTGTGCTAGCACCTATGTGTGGTTCGGCCAAGTTGAGGAGGAGAGGGAGAGGGAGAGAGCTCCAAGAGGAAGAAGAAGGAATAATGCACTTAAAGAGGAAAATCAATTTCATCCCCATTCAAAAGTGGACGGCCATATTCAAAGTGTAACTCCCAAACAATTGCATTAAGTGCAATTAATGTGAAGCTATTAAAGAAAATGGCTTTGTAACTTCCATGAGGTGGCACCCATGATGATGTGGAGTAACATCATTGGTCCACATCAATGCCAACTCACAAATGAGATGGCATAAAGTCAAGTTAAACTTGACTTTTAATCTTCCTCTCAAGTCAAGTCAAACTTGACCAAATCTCTTCCATGGTTGATCTAATCTAACCATTTGATTCAAGCCAACTTAATATAATGGATCTAATTCATTAAATTAACTTAATTTAATGAGTCATAATCTAAATTAGACTCATTGAATACATGAATCCACTTGAGTCCAACTCAAGTTAGCCCAATTAGGATTACTCTTAATCCAATTTGATTCATCAAATGAATCTAATCCTCTTGGTTTATCATATGAACCTAATCTCCATCTAATTGTCCTTAGTGTGTGACCCTATAGGTTCTTATAATGTTGGCAATGCCCTAAACCCATTTAGGAGCATAAGTAATGAGCAGTATCTAGCAACACATCATTACTACCCAAGTTACAAGAATGTTGAGATCCAACATCACCTTGTGACTACTAATTGTGACTCCTCACAATATATGACAAGTGTCCTTCTATCCTAGACATCTAGATTGGTCAATGTGAGGCATAGACCGTGTCATCCTCTGACCAATCTAAATCTTGAACTCCAAGTAGACTCACTAAATCAAATAAGCTCAATATCCTATATTGACTCATCTGGGCATGGTCATGCACTTCGTGGTCTCATTCTATCAAGAATACCGATGTCTCTCCCGTCATATAGGAGGGATAGATCCCATCTACATCACTCACATCCCTCCGCATAATTTGTTACATACCCAGTAATCGCCTTTATAGTCCACCCAGTTACGGGTGACGTTTGACGAAACCAAAGTACATAATTCCTTTTATGTAGGGAACCATGGTGACTTCAGGTCTAAGGACTAGTAGTCATACTAATAGCCACATGAGAAAGTATATGACACTCATATAATGATCCATGATACTTTCTCATGGCGGGTCATTCAGTATACATTCTCCAATGCATACCCATGTGTCAACTTGATATCTCTATATCCATGATTTGTGAGATCAAGTCATCGAGTTGACCTACATGCTAGTCTTATTGCATTAACATTGTCCCTGAATGTTAATACTCGACTAGAAATGATTAAGAGTAGTGTTCCCTATATCATCTCACTATCGGTTCAACTAACCGATTGATATAGGTGAGAACCTTCTACTCAAGGACGTTATTATACTTAGTTTATTTGGCACCAATACAAGTAAGTATAATAACCAAAAATCAAATGCCTTTATTTATATAGATAGAATATGATACAACAAGTCCAAAATACAATCATCAAATGATTGGCTCTAGGGCTCTAGCTAACAATCTCCCACTAGCACTAGTGCCAATCAGTGTAGGCTCTAAGCCCAAATGACATAGTGTGACCATCATGCTTCCTCTGTGCCAAAGCCTTGGTCAAGGGATCTGCGATGTTAGCCTCTGTAGGTACTCTGCAAATCTTCACATCTCCTCTCTCGATAATCTCTCGAATGAGATGGAAGCGTCGTAGTATGTGTTTGGTCCGCTGGTGTGAGTGAGGTTCCTTCGCCTGTGCTATAGCTCCATTGTTGTCACAATAGAGCTCAATGGGGTCAGCAATGCTAGGAACCACCCCAAGTTCAGTGATGAACTTGCGGATCCAAACTGCCTCCTTTCGCCTCCGATGCGAATATACTCGGCCTTTGTCATAGAATAAGCTATTGTGTCCGAACTCTTACACTCAAGACCACCATTAATGCAAAATACGAACCCCGACTGCGATCTATAGTCATCCTAGTCGGTCTGGAAGATAGCATCACTGTAACCCTTTACAGCTAGCTCATCATCGCCTCCATATATCAAGAAATATTCTTTAGTCCTTCTTAAGTACTTAAGAATATTCTTGACCGCTATCCAGTGACTTTCACCTGGATCTGACTGGTATCTCAAAGCATATGAGACATCAGGTCGAGTACATAGCATGGCGTACATGATCGATCCTATGGCTAAGGCATAAGGGATCTGATCCATGCAGTCTCTCTCCTCTCTAGAAGAGGGACCTTGAGTTTTCGGAAGACTCACGCCATGTGACACCGGCAGAAATCCCTTCTTGGAGTTCTGCATGGCAAACCGAAGGAGTACCTTGTCAATATATGTACTCTGACTTAGGCCAAGCAATCTCTTAGATCTATCTCTATAGATCAATATCCCTAGAATGCGGGATGCCTCACCTAAGTCCTTCATTGAGAAGCAACTCCCTAGCCAAGTCTTGACAGACTGAAGCATAGGGATGTCCTTCCAAATGAGTAGTATGTCATCCACATACAATATTAGGAAGACAACTGTGTCCCCTACAACCTTCTTGTAGACATAAGGCTCATCTTCGTTCTTGATGAAACCAAACTGTTTGATTGAATCATCGAATCGAAGATTCCAGCTCCAAGAAGCTTGCTTTATTCCATAAATGACCTATGCAGCTTGCATACTCTGCTAGTATGCTGTGGATCTACAAAACCCTCAGGTTGTGTCATGTACGCACCCTCGAGCAGGTTTCCATTCAGAAACGCGGTTTTGACATCCATCTGCCATATCTCATAGTCATGGTAGGCTGCAATAGCAAGCATGATCCTAATGGACTTAAACATCGCTACTGGAGAAAAGGTTTCATCATAGTCAATACCATGAATCTGCTTGAAACCTTTAGCTACCAAGCGACCCTTATAGATAAGTCCATCCATGTCAGTCTTTCTCTTAAAGACCCACTTACACCCAATGGGTTTTACCCCTTCAGGTGGATCAACCAAAGTCCATACTTGGTTGGTGTACATTCCATCGGATCTCAAGGCCTCTAGCCATTTCTGAATCTGGTCTCATCACAGCTTCCTAATAGGTGGTAGGCTCATCCTCTATGAGCACAATGTCATCATGGTCAGACAAGAGAAATGAGTATCTCTCAGGCTGACGATGTACCCTATCAGATCTGCGAAGAGGTATGTCTACTTGAACTGGTTGTTGTTCCTCAACTCCTTGTGGAACAACATCATCCACAACACTTTGTGGTTCCAGTTCAACTTCCATCGAGGCTTCAGTGCTATTGTTCGCATCTTGAACTTCTTCAAGATCGAACCTACTCCCACTAGTCTTTCTAGAAACAAAGTCCCTTTCTAGAAAAACCCCAGTCTTTGCCACAACTACCTTGTGCTGACTGGGAATGTAGAAGTAATATCCCTTAGTTTCCTTGGGATATCCAATGAAATAGCACTTGTTAGATTTGGGTCCTAACTTGTTTGAGACATGACGTCGAACGTAAGCCTCACAACCCCAAATCCTTATGAAAGACACCTGGGCATCTCTCCCAGTCCATATCCTATATGGTGTCTTTATCACGGCCTTGGATGGAACTCGGTTGAGTATAAAAGTTGCCGTGTCTAGAGCATAGCCCCAAAGAAATGTCGGAAGATCTGTGTGACTCATCATAGATCGTACCATATCTAATAGGGTATGGTTCTTTCTTTCGGATACACCATTCCACTGTGGTGTTCCAGGAGGAGTGAGTTGGGATAGAATCCCACACTCAGCTAGGTAGTCACGAAACTCATGGCTAAGGTATTCTCCACCTTGATCTGATCGAAGTATCTTAATACTCTTGCCAAGCTGGTTCTGTACTTCATTCTTGAATTCTTTAAACTTTTCAAAGGATTCAGACTTATGTGTCATCAAGTACACATAACCATATCTACTGAAGTCATCAGTAAATGTGATGAAGTATCTATAACCGCCTCTAGCAGCAACATTGAAAGGGCCACATACATCACTATGTATGAGTCCTAACAAATCAGTTGCTCTCTCGCTGTGCCCACTAATAGGAGTCTTGGTCATCTTGCCTCGTTGGCATGACTCGCATATCTCATATGATTCAAAATCAAATGAGTCCAACAAACCATCCTTATGGAGTTGGGATAAGCGCTTGTCATTTATATGACCTAAGCAACATTGCCAGAGGTAGGTTTGGTTCATGTCATTTGACTTGAACCTCTTGGTATTTACGTTATAGATAGGGCTCTCAAGGTCTAGAATATAGAGTCCGTTTATCAGAGGTGCACTACAATAGAACATATCGTTTAAATAGACGGAACAACATTTGTTTTTTATAGTAAACGAGAAACCTTTCTTATCCAAACAAGAAACTGATATAATGTTCTTAGTTAATGCAGGCACATAACAACAATCGACTAACTCTAGTACAAGCCCAGAGGGCAGAGATAGAAAGTAAGTCCCTACAGCAACAGCAGCAACCCGTGCTCCATTGCCTACTCGTAGGTCCACCTCGCCCTTTGTCAATGCCCTACTATTTCTCAGCGCCTACACATCAGTACAAATGTGAGAAGCACATCCAGTATCTAATACCCATGATGTAGAAATAGATAGATTGACTTCTATAACATATATACCTGAAGTGGAAGTCTCACTTTGCTTCTTCTTAAGATCCTCCAAGTATACCTTGCAGTTCCTCTTCCAGTGCCCGGTCTGACCGCAGTGGAAGCAGGTAGCATCCTTGGCGACCCCTCCTTTAGGCTTCAGTGCATTGCCTTTGCCATTGGCTTGGGACTTTCCCTTGCCTTTGGGCTTGCCCTTGCCCTTATGTTTCTGAACCATCAGAACAGTGTTGGGCTTAGCCTTCTTAAGGTTTAGCTCAGCAGTTCTTAACATGCTATGCAGCTCGGGCAGTGGCTTGTCTATCTCGTTCATATTGTAGTTTTAGAATGAATTGACTGTAGCTATCCGGCAAGGATTGCAAGATCAGGTCAGTAGCCAGCTCTTGGCCAAGAGGGAACCCCAACCTTTGTAGGTTCTCTATGTACCAATCATTTTGAGTACATATGGGCCTACGGGAGCCCCGTCTGACATCTTGCACAGAAACAGTGCCCTTGAGATCTCAAATCTCTCATGCCTCGCTTGTCCTTGATACAGCTGACGAAGATGTTCAACCATATCGTAAGCGCCCATTAACTCGTGTTGCTTCTGAAGCTCAGAGTTCATGGTCGCGAGCATTAGACAAGACACATCTAATGCATCATCTTGATGCTTCTTGAAAGCATCTCGGTCAGCTCGCGGGGCAGTGGCAGGAGGAGCCTCCGGAATGGGCTGCTCCAGAACGTACAGTTTACGTTCTTGGGTGAGGACTATTCTCAGGTTCTTGTACCAGTCCAGGAAGTTTGCTCCGTTGAGCTTGTCCTTCTCGAGGACAGATCGCAGGGAGAAGGTGTTCGTATTCGACGTCATGGTAATGTACAACAGAAATAAAAACAGAAATAAATATCATATTCTTAATCATTTAATTATGCCTTTAACTAAATGATGCTCCCACTGAATTCTATAATTCATGTGGGACAAGATCCACATCATACTAACCCTTGAGTTAGCTTTGGCTAATACGCCCAAGACTTAGTATGATTGGTAGGTAACGATTACCAATTACATCTCTATGCAACTCTTGTTTATAGAATCAAAAATCCACATTTATATTAAAACTTGAGTTAGCTTTGGCTAATACGCCCGAGAGTTAATATATATGTGATTTTGACCTGACTTTCCAACCGTTGGAAGAATGCCTATAGTTATACTCGATCTAACCGAGTTAACTAGGAATACTCAATCTAATTGAGTTGTACTCACCCATGCGTTGATAGGCAGGACCAAGATTGTCCCTCCGTGCCCTACCAAGATAGTATGTGTTGCTCTGCTTTGGCAGATTCAACAACTACATGCGATCGAGGTAGTAGTAGGTATCACGGTACGGTAGGCATTTAAGTTGACGTGATTTAGATCTAATCTAAATGATGATGTGTATCAAATACTTGATTTAGATCTAATCTAATCGTGGGGTGCATCATGTGCACGATTTAGATCTTATCTAATCGCTAGGCACTAATTAACTACTTAATTAAACATGCATCACATACATATAAGCAATTAATTAAATTATTTTGTGATTGTGTCATGGCCCTACTACGATCTTCTCAAGCCAATGAGAAGATCGGAAGGTCAACCTAAGGTCAACAGCTTCTCAAGCTTCTTCCTTTGACCACCTTGTGTTGCTCGCGCCCTCCTCGTAACTCCGTCTTGTGTGGACCTTCCACCGCTTCAAAATTACATTACAATTTTGAAACTCGAGTTACATTCGAGTCTAAATCTAATTTACAACCAGAATAAAAAGAAGGCACGACGCGCAGGTCGCGAAAAATAAAATAAATAAAAATAAGATATAGCACGCACATCACATAACAGCACGCAGGCCGTATTATGAATTACAACACATTTGTCCAATCGAATTGGGTCTTTGGGCCATGACTATCACAAAAATAATATATAATTCAAAATTATATATTTTTCATAATTTTTCTGTAATTTTTCATAATTTTACATATTTTATGAGTAAATTTTTCCCGGCGGTCCCGATTAGCGATTTCGGGCGCAATCGCGGAGCAAATCCCCTTGCGGGGTTAGGGGCAGTACCCCTACCCGCGATCTAACCATCGCGAGTTGCTCCTAAGCAATCCAAGAGCGCCTTAGCCCGCTGTCCCAAAATATTTTGGGTCGAAACATTACCGTTTTGGAAAATTCTTCTCGGTAGTCGAAGCCTACAAGTGTCGCTTCTACGAGAAAAATACCCATAAAATCATAAAAATTAGGAAATTCACAGAATGTTACAGTATGCATATTTTTCACAAAAATACTAATTTAAACTCGTACTCGCTTCGCATGTGGCTCTGATACCACTGTTGGATTTTTCGGGCCGCGAAAACCCCGAATCACCCTAGCCAACGGATCTCGTGCGAAGAAAAGATTTCAAAACTAAATTACGAGTGCGAGTTTCTCCTTAGATCTACTCCTAGATCTACATGAAACGAGTTATACCTTTGAAGCGAAGCCCTTCGCGTTCCCGCTCATCCAAACGGTGTCGGATCTCAAGAGTATCAAGATAGATACTCCTCTAGAAGTATCCACACGAACACGTAGGTGGAGAAAACCACACAAAAGGTGTGCTAGCACCTATGTGTGGTTCGGCCAAGTTGAGGAGGAGAGGGAGAGGGAGAGAGCTCCAAGAGGAAGAAGAAGGAATAATGCACTTGAATGAGGAAAATCAATTTCATCCCCATTCAAAAGTGGCCGACCATATTCAAAGTGTAACTCCCAAAAAATTGCATTAAGTGCAATTAATGTGAAGCTATTAAAGAAAATGGCTTTGTAACTTCCATGAGGTGGCACCCATGATGATGTGGAGTAACATCATTGGTCCACATCAATGCCAACTCACAAATGAGATGGCATAAAGTCAAGTCAAACTTGACTTTTAATCTTTCTCTCAAGTCAAGTCAAACTTGACCATATCTCTTCCATGGTTGATCTAATCTAACCATTTGATTCAAGCCAACTTAATATAATTGATCTAATTCATTAAATTAAGTTAATTTAATGAGTCATAATCTAAATTAGACTCATTGAATACATGAATCCACTTGAGTCCAACTCAAGTTAGCCCAATTAGGAGTACTTTTAATCCAATTTTATTCATCAAATGAATCTAATCCTCTTGGTTCATCATATGAACCTAATCTCCATCTAATTGTCCTTAGTGTGTGACCCTATAGGTTATTATAATGTTGGCAATGCCCTAAACCCATTTAGGAGCATAAGTAATGAGCGGTATCTAGCAACACATCATTACTACCCAAGTTACAAGAATGTTGAGATCCAACATCACCTTGTGACTACTAATTGTGACTCCTCACAATATATGACAAGTGTCCTTTTATCCTAGACATCTAGATTGGTCAATGTGAGGCATAGACCGTGTCATCCTCTGACCAATCTAAATCTTGAACTCCAAGTAGACTCACTAAATCAAATTAGCTCAATATCCGATATTGACTCATCTGGGCATGGCCATGCACTTCGTGGTCTCACTCTATCAAGAATACCGATGTCTCTCCAGTCATATAGGAGGGATAGATCCCATCTACATCACTCACATCCCTCCGCATAATTTGTTACATACCCAGTAAACGCCTTTATAGTCCACCCAGTTACGGGTGACGTTTGACGAAACCAAAGTACATAACTCCTTATGTAGGGAACCATGGTGACTTCAGGTCTAAGGACTAGGGGCCCTAGTGATAGGGGTAACTCGTTCACGGACATCTAGGGTATTTCCTCGAAAGGAGAGGCAACTTCTCCGCAAGGAAGTAAGAGACTAAACTGAACCCTTACTTCTATCCTTAATGACATCAATTAGAGTTGCATTCTTGTGATCTACCGAGGTACCCTATTGACAGGGGTTAACCATAATAGGATTTTACAGGGATCTTCTTTATTTAGTGCTTAAGAACGTGATACATCAATACCACCACAACAAAACTGAACTCCTAGAACTCTTCATAAACCAAGTAAATTACTCTCTCTCTTCACTAGTTCTCATTTCCGTTTCTCATTCTCTTTTCTTTAGATAACTCACAATCATCGATAGTTTAGCTAATCTTAAGTGAACCATTATTAGTGCTTATAACCAGTGCTCATGGGATTGATAATCTTTATTACTGACGACGAATCCATGCACTTGCGGTTCATAACTGATGTGCGTAAATTGTATACACTTATTTAACATGTTTTGATGCACATTCACATACTTTGTATATGCTTTGTCTATGTATTTTCGTACTTCCAGCTTTCCTTTTAGCATATTTACTCTTTTTGTTTGAAGATCTACTTTTGTGCATTTTCTGTACACAGGAGTCAAATTTGGTGAAGGTTTTGTATTCAAAGCCAAATCTACAAGCGAAGGAAAGGAGGAAGGCACCATTCTTGTACCTCACACAGCCCTGCCATGGAGGGTTGCCCAGGCCGTGTAGCTGCATTAGGAAAGGAAGATGGCTCGGCCGTGTGAACCTCACACAGTCGTGCCAAGATTTGAAGCCAAATAGAGCCAGGTCGTGTACACCACACGGCCGTGTAAGATTTCCAAAGACCAAGGAGGCCCTAGTCGTGTACACCACACGGCCGTGCAGGGTTTCTAGTGAGCAAGAAGGCTCTGGCCGTGTACACCACATGGCCGTGCCAGGTTTCCAGAGGTGGAGGCAGTGTAGGCCGTGTAGATCTACACGGTCGTACAAGGGGAGCATTGGTAGAAGTAAGTCATGGCCATGTCTCACACACGGTCGTGTGAGACAAGCAGAGAGGGGAGTGAGCCAGGCTGTGTCTCACACACGGCCAAGTCCTGGGGGCGTGTGGCGCCCGAATTCCCCCCTCTATATAAAGGTTTCTTCTTCATTTCAAAGGTTATCTTCTCCCTTTTGGGGGGAAAACAAGTTTGGGGTGTTCCTTACCATTCTTGGAGGGATTTTCGGTGATCTAAGGGTGAATCTTCACCGAATCGACTCCGGGAAAGCAAGGATTGGATCCGAAGACATTCTTCTTTATAGATAAGTTTTCTTTCTCTCTTTTCTCAGATTTGAGGGGTAAGAATGCTTGTAATCTTCATCTCTTGGGGTTTCTTTCCTTGTTTTATGGAGTAGATTTCTTGTTCTAGGATTGTGGGAGTAATTGTAAGGATGATTTGATGTAAAACTCTTGTGGATGTGCCAATTTCCTATTTCTATGATTTTGCCCTGTTTATATCTATTCTTTCATGTGTGGATTATTGTAATTAGGGCTTAATTACCATGCTTGATTGAATGTTTGGATATCTTGTGGATCTTATAGAGGTAATTCCTCATTCGATATTTCGAGGGACCTTCGTGACAGGAACAAGCCCGAGTAAGGACGTTTGAGGGGTAATCTTGAAGGGGAAATTAAGTATTTCAAGAGGGTAGGATAGATTGTATGTGTTTCTATATTATATCTTGATGCGGTTGAGGAGTGATGAATTCTATGTTGATTATCCGAGGGATGCACGTGACAGGCAAGCCTGTGTAAGGACAACATAGATTCATTTCTAATTGATCACATTTAGATATATTTTAATCCTAGGTCGGTTGTCTATTGTAAGAGGGAACCGGTAACCTTCTACAAATGATGGACAATTGAGGAATAAGATTTGGTAGATCATTTACATTGAACAATCCTTACAAAGATACTAAAACTCCTAGAACATACCCTTTATCGTCACCCCTATTCTTGTTTCTTATTCTTTCATTTCTTTGTTTACCTTTCATAGTTACACTTAGATTTTGTAAATCAATTGATTGGTTGTTTAGCTTACTCGCATTGAGACATCTTTAGTGCTTATTCCAGTCCCTGTGGATTCGATATCTTTTATTATTACTTACGACATATCTGTACACTTACGGAGAGTCAACAAGTTTTTGGCGCCGTTGCCGAGGACTGCACTATAACATTAGAGATTATCAATTAAGTTAGACTAAACATGACTTTTTCTTTTCTTTTCATTAGCATAGTTGTAGCTAATCTTTAGAATTCTGTTTTCATAATTTTTTCTTGTATATCTTTCTACTTCTTATCAATTCCTTTTTGTTGCAATTCTAATTCTGCATTTTTAATTTCTAACATTCTAGTCTAACTTTTCTCTCTTTTGATTTAGTTTCTTTCTTCTTTTCTTTTGTAAACATATCTTGCAATCTTGTTCTTGGCATATGAATTATTCTAGACATTTTTCTTTTTCTTTTTGCATTTTCTTTCATGTTTTCATTATGAATTTTATTTCTTGTCTTTAATTCTGCATTTTTAGTTTTTCTTGTAAATTTTTTTAGATATCTTGAGCACTAACATATCAAGCAGGGCTTCAAGAGAATTTTTCACACCCATGAGCGCAAGAGCAAGATCTTCTATTGATGAATATAGTGATTCAAATGTCTATGAATTTGAATTCCTTTGTGGAGTGTGTGGTAGCACATCTCATCCAGCTGTTATTTGCCACTTTTTCCAAAAGATTGCTATAACTCCGAAACTTCAGTGTTTGGTTCAATCTCAACATCAAGATACCTATGAGCAAGTTCCTGATACTTATGGCTATGACTGGGAAGATCATGAAATTCAGAACCTTCAACCCCAGCTAATTTCTTAGCAGAGTGAGCAGTCATTATTCCAGTAGTAGATCTCTGACCCGCCTCAACATTATAATCAATTTTGGATGGATCATCAAAATTTTGACTACAACTACATACAAAATGTTGAGCATACTTCCCAAGTGAATCAGAGTTCGTCAGAGTTTCAGGATGATTTTTCATTAGTTGGACCACATCATTTACAATTAGATGAGCCGATTGTCTGGGAGGACTCCCAAAACTCAAATACTCTTACTCCTAGTCAGATAGAGACCACAACACAAGATTCTGAAGAGTTAATGGTACAACGGGGGATCCTAGCTTTACAACTATTACTACAAATTTCTAATAAAGCTATTGATTCTTCTATTAATGATATTGATGTTAGTGGACTCTTCACTACTTATGATGATGATGTGGTGGATAAAAGTGTAAGGGAATTGTCCCAAGGATCACCCCTTTTGGTTGCACAACCAATTGATACAATGGATTTAGTTGATGATAAATGTGTACAGACTTATGCAATGGAAGCAAAGCCCCAAGAATCACCACTTTTAGAGGCACCACCACTCGAACCAGAGATAGAACCACTACAAAATTTTGAAGAGGTCACATCCATTTGTTTAGAACTTTCAGGTACTTCTCAGCACTACAAGGTTAGTATTCTTAGTGATCTTTTAGAAAATTTCATAGATGTACTTATAATTGATTTTATTGGATGTGATTCAATTTTTGATACATACTCAGTTCATACTGATACAATTATATTTCCTTCTTATATTTCATGCTTGTGGGAGGTTTGCCTTTCTTATGGGTGTGTAGGTTTTCAAGATGTCAATAATTGGAAGTTCACACTGAACCGTCTTCGACCACCTGAAAGAACTTTAAAGAAGACGAAGATGGAAAGAGCGATACTTCACTTTTTAACTCCAATATTGAAAGCTCCCTCCATAATAAGAACCCTTGGTAAGAAGGTTCTAAAATATTTTACCCCTCCAAGAGCAAGATTTAGATGAATCTAATGAGGTGGTCGAGCTAATGACCTTAAACAAGCGCTTCTTGGGAGGCAACCCAAGTTCAATCTTGTTTTCATTTTCTAGTTTCTTTTTAGTTTCATTTCTTTCCTTATAATAAACTTGTATCCTCTACTTAATTTTTCTTGTCTATATTATTTTTGTATATTTCAAAGTTGTGGAGGAATGTGAGCATTGGATAGAGGAGTATCTTTAAAAACATGAATGTCAATCATTTGGAGCTCATCACTTGGTAACTTCTCTAACATCATAAATCTCCTCCATATATCATTTCTAGTTTTCATTGGGACAATGAAAAGTTTAAATCTGGGGGGATGCATTAGATACATTTGATTTGCTTTGTTCGTTTTTGTTTTTTTGCTTATGTCTTGCATTTTGTTTTGATTTCTTGTGGCATACATCTTGAGAACATCGAAACTTCACTTATATGCTTTCTTTTCTTCAAGATTAAATGTTAGCACGTTCATTATCTAGATTCATGATGTTTTAAGTGATACTAGTAGTATGCTTAATGTACCTCTTTTCTCTATCTTGGGTAGCATGATATAAGCTAAGTATCATATGGAGATGAGTTTTAGTCTTGGCTTGACCTTAAGGATCTTATCTTCACTACACCTATACTTGATGCTTGAATGGTTGATATCATTGAAATAGTCATTATTCATCTTGTTTGTTTAGTACTTGGTTTCCATGGTGATTTCTCAAACTTCATTTTGGTTACTGGATGATGCTCAACTCATGTAAGCTCATTTAGAAAAATCAAAATATCCCAACATTTGTGCTAAAAGTACATTTGTGAATAAGATTTGCACAATGCAAATACTTATGAAAAAAAAGTGTGAAAAAAGAAGAAAAAAAAGTGAATAAGGGATATAAAAAATAGTTGTCATGAGTGGAATTTAGCAAGTCACCCCTTTGAGATCGAGTTAGGTTACTGGGGAAATGGCTGCTTAGTTTCTCTTGAGATTGAGCACGCCTTTGAGACCTTGGGTTGATTGAGAAATATGAACCAAGTGTGTGATAAGTAAGTGCCTATCACTAGTTACTTGTCTATCACCAGAAACATTAGGAATTCAAATTTGATGACAACTTGACTAGGACATAGATTGAAACTTGAAGAGTTTTGAGTTACTTTGTACTATGCACAAGAACTTATGCTTGAGCTATACTTAACTTGTTTCCATGATCATGCTTGTCAATGAAACTTTTTGATAGAGTTAGGAGAATGCATTAAGGATATGAGAGTATTGTAGAACATATGAATTTAGATTGTAGCATTTTGCTTAAGGACAAGCAAAGGTTTAAGTCTGGGGGTGTGATGTGTGTAGATTGTATACACTTGTTTAGAATGTTTTGACGCACATTCACATACTTTGTACATGCTTTGTCTACATATTTTCGTACTTCCAGCTTTCCTTTTAGCATATTTACTCTTTTTGTTCAGAGATCTACTTTTGTGCATTTTCTGTACACAGGAGTTGAATTTGGTGAAGGTTTCATGTTCAAGGCCAAATCTACAAGCGAAGCAAAGGAGGAAGGCACCATTCTTGTACCTCACACGGCCCTACCATGGGGGGTTGCCCAGGCCGTGTGGAGATCCTTGGTCATGTAGCTACAGCAGGAAAGGAAGATGGCTCAGCCATGTGAACCTCACACGGTTGTGCCAAGATTTGAAGCCAAATGGAGCCAGGTCGTGTACACCACACAACCGTGTAAGATTTCTGGAGACTAGGGAGGCCCTAGTCGTGTACACCACACGGGCGTGCAGGGTTTCCAGTGAGCAAGAAGGCTCTGGCCGTGTACATCACATGGTCGTGCCAAGTTTCCAGAGGCGAAGGCAATGCAGGCCGTGTAGATCTACATGGCCGTGCAAGGGGAGCATTGGCATAAGTAAGCCACGACTGTGTCTCACACATGGTCGTGTGAGACAGGCAGAGAGGGGAGTGAGCCAAGCCGTGTCCCACACACGGTCAGGTCCTGGGGTCGTGTGGTGCCCGAATTTCCCCCTCTATATAAAGGTTTCTTCTTCATTTCAAAGGGGATCTTCTCCCTTTTGGGGGGAAAACAAGTTTGGGGCGTTCCTTACCATTCTTGGAGGGATTTTCGGCGATCTAAGGGCAGATCTTCACTGAATCGACTCCAGGAAAACAAGGATTGGATCCGAAGACATTCTTCTTTATAGATAAGTTTTCTTTCTCTCTTTTCTCAGATTTGAGGGGTAAGAATGCTTGTAATCTTCATCTCTTGGGGTTTCTTTCCTTGTTTTATGGAGTAGATTTCTTGTTATAGGATGGAGGGAGTAATTGTAAGGATGATTTGATGTAAAACTCTTGTAGATGTGTCAATTTCCTATTTCTATGATTTTACCCTATTTGTATCTATTCTTTCATGTGTGGATTATTGTAATTAGGGCTTAATTACCATGCTTGATTGAATGTTTGGATATCTTGTGGATCTTGTAGAGGTAATTCCTCATTAGATTTTCTGAGGGGCGTTCGTGATAGGAATATGCCCATGTAAGGACGTTTGAGGGATAATCTTGAAGGGGAAATTAGGTATTTCAAGGGGATAGGATAGATTGTATGTGTTTCTATATTATATCTTGATGCAGTTGAGGAGTGATGAATTCTATGTTGATTATCCGAAGGACACACGTGACAGGCAAGCCCGTGTAAGGACAACATAGATTCATTTCTAATTGATCACATTTAGATATATTTTAATCCTAGGTCGGTTGTCTATTGCAAGAGGGAACCGACAACCTTCTACAAATGATGGACAATTGAGGAATAAGATTTGGTAGATCATTTATATTGAACAATCCTTACAAAGAAACCAAAACTCCTAGAACATACCCTTTATCGTCACCCCTATTCTTGTTTCTTATTCTTTCATTTCTTTGTTTACCTTTCATAGTTACATTTAGATTTTGTAAAGCAATTGATTGGTTGTTTAGCTTACTCGCGTTGAGACATCTTTAGTGCTTATTCCAGTCCCTGTGGATTCGATATCTTTTATTATTACTTATGATATATCCGTACACTTGCGGAGAGTCAACAGTAACATCTAGTATTTGGCTAGTTGCTACAATGCGATTAGTGTTGGACCAGGTTGGGCCGGCAAGAGGGAGTGAATTGTTTACACAAAAAAAATAAACTCCTTCTCAATCTTTGGACTTGATTAGTAGCACAATTAAAACAACACTAATAAAATTGAACTAAACAACTTAAAGAAAAAAGTAAGAGGATCAAAGGTTTACTTGGTTACAACCTAGTGTTGGTTGCTACTCGGAAAACCTAATGGTTCCACTGTACAAAAATTTTGTACAAAGGTCTGAACATTTTCCTAGCTACCATATGTTCTTTTAAATTAAACTTGGATCGCCTGCGGAACTTAACACGTTTGATCCAAAGTTTAATCTATTTGTTCTTTTAGGTTTAGACTTGGATCTCCTGCGGAACTTAACACGTTCGATCCAAATCACCTAGGTTATTAATTCCATTAAATATTAATTTCCAAAATTGGCTTCCAGGACTGCATGGCGAGGCACATGGCCTTCTTGGATATGGGAACAACCACCACCGCCTAGACAAAGCCTTTTAAGGAAAGCTAATATTTAATTTCCTTAAATAACTTTAGGTCAACCGAAGAGAACAATCAAATTACAAGGAAAAGAAAAATAAAAGAACACAACATCGAAAACAAATTCGAAATACTAGAATCGCATGTCTCTTGTATTAGGTATTTTTACAAAGAAGTAAAACTAGTATGATGCGGAAATTAAATACTAGTATACCTTTTCTTTTGCAAGCAAAAACCTCTAGGTCTTCTACCGTATTCCTCTTCTAACCTCGGACATTGTGTGGGCAACGATCTTCTAAGATGAGAAACCACCAAAGCACCTTCTTCTCCTTTCTTTAAGTTTCGGCCAAGCACAATGCTTCCAAAAGATGAAGATCTTTTTCCACCAACCAAGCTCCAAGGGATGTAATCTTTCTCTCCTTCTTCTCCAAGCTAGAATCCGGCCACCACTTGATCTCCAAAGAAGATGTGAGGTTCGGCCACAAAGGATGGAGAGAAGAGAAGAAGAGGAAGAGGTCGGCCACGTCAAGGAAGAAAAGAGGGAGAAAATAATAGAGGTTGTTCACCATGAAGCCTCCTCTCTTTTATCGGCCACTCTTCTCCCCAAATCAAGGAAAGTTTTAATTAAAACAAAAATTAAAACTTCCTAATTTGTTTCCGAAAATTTATAAAAATTTCTCCAATAATTTTTATCCCTTCATGATTGGTTTATAAAAAGAAAATTTAATAAATTAAAATCTTTCTTTTAAACATATGGATAAAAAGAAAGTTATCTCTAAAAATTAAAATCTCTTTTAATCTACAAATAAGGAAAGATATCAAATCTTTTCTTAATCTTTTGTAGAAACTTATAAAAGAGAATATTTAATTTTTTAAACTCTCTTTTAAATCATGAACATGGTTAAAAAGGAAAGTTTTCTTAAAATTTAAAATCCACCTTTTAATCAACAAATAAGGAAAGATTTCAAATTTTAAACTCTCTTTTAAACATGTGGATGATTTACAAATAAGGAAAGTTTTTACCAAAAATTAAAACCATCCTTTTAATCTACAAATAAGGAAAGAGATTAATCTCTTCTCTTAATCTTTTGTAGAAAGTTATAAAAGGAAATTTTTAATTTTTAAACTCTCTTTTAAAACCATGATATCCACATAAGAAATAATTTTAATAAAAATCCTTTTTAATATTCTAGTGGTCGGCCACCTAAGCTTGGGACCCAAGCTTTGGCCGGCCATTAATCTTGGCTCATCCATTTGGTCTTGGCCGGCCCTAGCTTGGGTTCCAAGCTAGCTTGGTCGGCCCCATTGGATGGGTAAGAAGGTGGGTATGTGGTGGGTATAAATCTCTCTATACAAGAGGCTACGATAGGGACCGAGAGGAGAAATTGGTTTTGGTCTCCCAATAAAATTAAGCATCCCGTGTTCGCCCCGAACACACAACTTAATTTTATCAATAATAATTCATTCCACTAGAGAACTATTATTGAACTACCGCACCAATCCCAAATTACATTTTGGGCTCCTTCTTATTATGAGTGTGTTAGTCTCCCTGTGTTTAAGATGTCGAATGTCCACTAATTAAGTGAGTTACTGACAACTCATTTAATTAATATCTTAGTCTAAGAGTAGTACCACTCAACCTTATCGTCATGTCGGACTAAGTCCACCTGCAGGGTTTAACATGACAATCCTTATGAGCTCCTCTTGGGGACATTCTCAACCTAGATTATTAGGACACAGTTTTCTTCTATAATCAACAACACACACTATAAGTGATATCATTTCCCAACTTATCGGGCTTATTGATTTATCGAACTAAATCTCACCCATTGATAAATTAAAGAAATAAATATCAAATATATGTGCTTGTTATTATATTAGGATTAAGAGCACACACTTCCATAATAACTGAGGTCTTTGTTCCTTTATAAAGTCAGTATAAAAGAAACGACCTCTAATGGTCCTACTCAATACACTTTAAGTGTACTAGTGTAATTATATAGTTAAGATAAACTAATACCTAATTACACTGCGACCTTCCAATGGTTTGTTCCTTTCTATCTTGGTCGTGAGCTACTGTTTATAATTTATAAGGTACTGATAACGTGATCCTCTGTGTGTGACACTACACACCATGTTATCTACAATATAAATTAATTGAACAACTACATTTATCATAAATGTAAACATTTGACTAATGTGATTCTTATTTCTAGATAAATGTTTATACCAAAAGCTAGGTTTTTAGTATACATCCTAACACCTAGATGGTTGTTAATCCAAGACAGTGAACAGCACTAAAAAGATCTCCTTCGTTGTAAGTAGAGAAGTCTCTTACAGACATTGACAGCTCAAGAAATTGACTAAGAAATAGTATAAGAATTGTAGTTTAAGTTGTTGTTAATTTCCTAGGTCCAGGACTCTTTTTATAACCTTTGGAAAATCTTATCCATAGCTTGAAGGTACCTCCAAAGAGGTCCAATGCGCCTTCTATCGGATAGAATTTTATCTGCTGAGGATAAAATATTATCCTCGACCAACGGCTAGCGAAGTCACCTTCAAGGGATAGAAGGTATCTTCATACTATTCATCAAAGGTGCCTTCCAAGCCTTTGAAGACGCCTTTAGTACTGTTCACAAAAGGCGCCTTCAAAGCCTTTGACAGCGCCTTCAGTACTGTTCATCATAAAATGGTTAAGTTCCCTTGTTAACCATTTTTCACTCCATTCGCTTGGGTGATGCTCTGACCATCCGGACTTGAGCTCACCCGAACCCAACTCTGGCCTTCCCCTCAAGCAACCTTCCTCCCCAGCTTCACATCCCTCAGACCACCGTGCGCATCCTTCTCGTTCGTCGATGTACTCTTCTATAGCACTTTGTCCTTCGGATGCACTGTGCCCGTCAACTCCCTTCCTATGTCATCCTTCTCGCTGGCTATGTCTTTCTCTTGACTTCTTGAGTTCCTAAGCTCCTACACACTTAGACACAAGGATCAAACACAACATGACCTAACTGAACTTGGTTAACCACATCAAAACTACCTGGGGTAGTTTCAATCTCTCCCTTTTTGATGTGCATCAACCCAAGTTCAAGTTAGGATAAAAATTATAGTAAAATAAAAGTGATAACAAATTGCTTGCAAAATAAGTAAAAAAAATTGTTTGTAAACAAATAAGAAAAAATTCTAAATCCTAGCTCCCCCTAAACTTGTACCTATTCTTCTCCCCCTTTGATCACATCAAAAAAGTTGAAAAAACTAAAGTAAAATTTTTATAAAATTTGAAATATTCTTCTAAGGGTACTCTACGCAAATAACTAGAAAGAATTTTTAACAAAAATCTAAGGGATAGAAAAAAAATCAAGAAGTTTTTAGAATTTTAAAAAAAATCTGAAAAATTTTTATACCAGTTGAATGGTCATAAAAAATTAAATAATATTGAAATTATTTTTAAAAAAATAAAAACTGAAAAAAAACATCTATTTCAGTTAGTTAATTAAACATTTATTTCAATAATTGACTTCCAGGCTGTGGCAAGGCATTAGGCCTTCTTGGATATTGGAACAATAGCCACTTCTAGACAAAGTCTTTTAAAGAAATTAAATATTCAATTTTCTTCCTAAGCATTCTAGGTCTATCTTTTAAACATAACACTTTAATCTAAGCATGTTTTTTGGAATCCAATATAAGTTCCTACCTTCTGGGTTTATTAAAAATTTCTTAGGGGTATATTTTGTGATATTTTTCTAATTTGGCCCTGGTGATTTCTAATGTAACCAAATGATTTTACCATAATTTCTAATCTTGGTTTTTGATTAGAACATGCATGGTTATCTTTCAATCTCTCTAATTGTGTTTTTAATATTTTGTTTTCTAATTTCAAATTATCATACATATCTAAGGGACATGAATTTGTTAAGTTCAATTTTAACCCAGCATTATCTTTTTCTAATTTTACTATGTTCTTTAAAAGGATTTTAATAAAATTGAAAGACTGCTTGGGAGATAGTGTGCATACCTCACTTACCTTGTGTTGAGATGCTCCCCCTTCATCACAGCTTTCTTCTGAAGAAACTCCCCCTTCATCGCAGCTTTCTTCTAAGGATCCTCTCCCTTCATCAAGCTCATTGCTGAGCTGCTTTCCTCTTCTCTTTGATGGTCAACCAATAGGACTAGTCCGGTGTATTCTTCAACTTTGGATTCTGATGACGATGTTTCATCCCACATTGCCTTCAAGGTCTTGAGCTTCGATTTTGTTGGTCTTTTGCCTTTGTTCTTCAATTTAGGGTAGTCATCTTTGATGACCCTTCTTTATTGTAGTTGTAACACCGGACCTTTCTTTTGATCTAAGTTTGTTTCTTTGCCTGTAACTTATTAAATTTATTAGATTTAATAAATTTATTAAATTTTCTTACCATTAGGACTGCTTCATCTTCATCAATTGATGCTTCAGAGTCTGGATCTTCCTTCTTGGCTTTCAAGATAAGATTGTTGTTCATCTTTTCAATTTCTTTAGGATCTGCACATCGAGTTTCGTGAAGTTCAAAAGTAGAAAACAAATTCTCTAGTGTACTTACCTCGAAGTCCTTAGAGATGTAGAATGCATCTACTAAGGATGGCCATTCTAGAGTTCTCGGGAAGGTGTTGAGTGCGTACTGGATTAAATCTCGATTCGTTACCGATTCTTTGAGATTGTTGAACTGAGTGATGAGTTCTTTGATCTGTGCTTGGAGTTGCGCTACCTTTTCTCCATTGTTCATCCGTAGGTTTGTTAGCTGGGTTCAGAGGATGCCTCGCCTTGCTAACTTTGCTTTCGAAGTACCTTCATGGAGTTCTAGGAATTTCTCCCAGAGCTCTTTGGAGGAGTCATAGCTGCTGATTTGATTAACCTCCTGGGGAGGAAGAACGCTCAGCAGATAGAACTCTGCTTTACCATTCACCACGAAGTTAGCTTGTTCTTTATCCGTCCATAAACACTCTTCCTTTCTAGCTTCATGTTGGTTCTTAGGGGCTACAAAATCATATTTCATAATTAATAGAATCTCGAAGTTTGTTTTAAAAAATACCTCCATTCGACGTTTCCATTGTGCGAAGTCTCCCTCAAACTTTGGTAGATGAATGCTTGTACCGGCCATCATTTTATTGCTTCAGTCGGCGGTTAGTCCAACTTAAGTCAAAAGACTTGAAGAAGAAAATGCTAAATTGAAAACTGAAATAACCAATCTAAAAGAATTGTTAGAAAAATTTACAACCAAATCCAAATACCTAGACATGATACTTGGATCACAAAGAGTTGTGTATAATAAGTTCAAACTCGGATACAAGTCTAACTCAACTAACAAAACCTTTATATCACTTATAAGTCAAAATAAGAAACAAACTAAGCCTAGGTTCTGAAAGCATGCCTAACCATTCAAGTAGGAGTCAATCAATTTTATGTTCCTAAAAATAAAATTTATTATCTAAAATCAAATTCAACTAAATCTATTAATTCAAAACCAAACCAAAATAAACCTTCAAAGCTAAATTCCAAACTAAAAAATCAAATCAAATCAAACCTAAACCTAAAATGTAAAATAAAGTCAAACAATTCAAACTTAAATAAAAAATAAATTTAGATCAAATAATTACAAAGCTAATTTAAACTCAAGTTACCATCAAATCTATTATAGCTATAAAAATAATCGACATAAACCTAAAACTTAAACACAAATTCAATAATTTTAAGGGGAGGCACCAAATTAGTTGGTACTTCCAAAAATAATAGCTTACTTGGCTGGGTAATTAGGACTAGCTTAAATAGGGATAAAAGTTTAACCTGATAAACAGAACTAGAGAAGTTTTGGATGATAGTAGGTTAGGAAAACTATGTCTATACGTATCTAGGAAGATATGCATTCGACCTAGCGCATTTGGCTTAGTGGAACTAACTGAAGCTACCCTTTACCAATCTTAGTTGGTTAGACCAAAGTTTTGTTATTAAGTTCAATATATAGGACTATTTAAAAAATTTCAAATGCGTGGTTACTCTAATGATGTCCAGGTGACTCACCACAGCTTAGAAGTTTATCTAAAGAATGTCTATTTATTGAACCCAAAGCTAAACTTGAATCTAACACAAGTCAAACCTTAAAATTTAACTTAACTCATCTCACAAAATCACAGGATTTCATGATTGAAAACATAAATCAGGTGAGATAAATAAGGATTGAATTAAAATTTTAAATTAAAATGAATTAAATTAAATTAATTAACTTAAATTAAAATAAATTGAAATAAATCAAATTAAAATTAGAATCAAGTTTACACTTGAGCTAAAAGTTTGTTTCTCCTTTTTTTTTTTTGTTGAAATCTAAATGGATATTAAACAATGGTTGCTCCTGACATATGACCGGGGATCAAACAATGTTCACAAAGTTAACCTTTAAAAGATTATGAATAGTTGCCTTTGGAAACAATGGTAAACTGAAGGTAATTAGAATAGGTAACATTGAATTAGAATCCAATTTCATTATTAATAAAGTACTCCTTATTGAAAATTTCAAATTTAACTTACTCAGTGTTAGTTAATTGTGTGACTCAGAATATAAGGTTAGGTTTACATCCACTGAATGCTTAATTAAACATATGAAAGACCCTACAATAAAATTAAAAGGTAAGAATAATAATATTTATACAATTAACCTAGCCAACTCCTCACTTAAGTGTCACTTAACACAAAAAGAGAAAACCTGGTTGTGGCATAGGAGAATGTCCCACACTACCTTTAGAAACCTCGCCAAATTAAATGGCTTAGTTAGAGGACTACCAAAAACTACCTAACTTAGAATCAACAATTTGTAATACTTATCAACAAGGAAAACAGACTAAATCAACTCACAAACCAACTAATCATATGCAAACCAACTCAACACTTGAATTATTACACTTAGATTTATTTGACTCACATGGGGTTAAATCGATTAATGAAAATTTATACTGTCTAGTAATAATTGATGATTACTCAAGATTCACTTTGGTAAAATTTTAAAAAAAAATAAAGATGAAATATTTAGCAACTTTTGTAAACAAACTAAAAATGAAAAAGACTCAAAAATAAAAAGAATTGGGAATGACAACGGTGAAGAATTCAAAAACTATAGATTTACTAAATTCTAGTTAGAAAATAGGCACCATCAAGAATTCTCATGTCCTAATACCCCTCAACAAAACAGAATAGTAGAATGAAAAAATAAAATTCTCTAAGAAGCCACTAGAATAATGCTTAATGAATATCAATTACCAAAATACTTCTGGGTAGAAGCTATTAGTACAGTCTGCTATGTAAAAAATAGAACAACAATAATAAAAAAACCATAATAAAACTCTGTTTGAAATTTACTATAATAAATTATCTAGTATTAAATAATTTAAGGTATTTGGATGTCCTGTTTACATATTAAACATAAGAGAATATTTAGAAAAATTTACCTCAAAAGTAAAAGATGAAATCTTTGTAGGGTACTCCCTAAATAATAGAGGATATAAAGTTTACAATAAAACTACTCTAAGGATTGAGGAAACAACCAATGTAAAATTTGAAGAAATTACTAACTCTAAAGAGTGTGACTCAACTCAATCTCAGTACCAACCAATTAATTTTACTAGAGCTAGTACTAATATAGAGGAGCAAGTGAAACTCCAATAGATGAATATGAAGTTGAATAAAATCAACCACAAGAAAATAAACAAACATAAATTGAGCCTAGAATAATAAGAGTCAGCTCAGACTACCCAATTGAACAAATTATAAGTAACTCAGACCTAAGAGTTCAGACTAGATCATCTTTTAGAAATCTAAGTCAAATATCTTTAATTTCTAAAATTAAACCCAAAATAATAGAAGAATCCCTACTTGACCCAGACTGGATCATAGTCATGCAAGAAGAACTAACCCAATTTAAAAGAAATGAAGTCTGGGATTTGGTACCATTGATGTGCGTAGGTTATATACACTTTTATGCATATCTTGACGCACATCTACTTGTATTTCATTAGCATAATCTATGTTTATTGCACCCTATTTCATTGTAATGTCATACTTCCATTATATTTTATTCAGAGATCTGCTCTTTACTTGTTTTGATTGACAGGACGCTATTTGGAGTGAAAATGAAGCTCGAACGCACATAGGAGCAATGGGTCATGTAGGTCGCACGACCGTGTGGCCATTAGCTTGTTTTGGTCATGCCAAATGGCACGGCTGTGCTCCACCACAGCAGAAAATCAAGCCACGGCCGTGTATGCCACACGGCCGTGCCAACATCCCGTGGCCCAACAAACGGCCGTGCCAAATGGCACGGCCGTGCCAACTATCCAGAGGGGAGGAAGGCCACGGCCGTGTGACATCGGCAGAGAAGAAAAGAACCATGGCCGTGTGAGCCACACGGCCATGTGACTCAACCAGAGAAGAAGCCGTGTGAGGCCGTGTGGATCTCACACGGCCGTGTGACGAAGAACACGGGCCGTGTCAAGCCAAAAACAGAGCTGTGCTGAATTTTGGCAGATTGCAGACAGTTCGTAAAACGGCCATAACTTTGTTCTTTGTTGGAGTTTCGGGCTGTTCTTTATACTGAAATGTAGCTGACTTCAAGATCTACAATTTTTCTTCAGGTTCAACAGAGAGGTAGACTTGTCTGCCCGTGCTAAATGGCACGGCCGTGCTTCTCAACCGCGGGTTCAACTGGACCTCCGCCCAGACTGCAGACCAAACTTTGAACTGCCATAACTTTCGGCTCGGTTGGAACCAGGGCTCGATCCAAGTATCAGATTGAAGATAATTTCAAGATCTACAACTTTGATTCAGGGTGAATCATGAGAAAACCTGGTTTAATGGGTGAAAAATCCGATTTACCGGACCCCTATTTTCCTTATTTTCCTGGGCAGTTTGGAGGAGGTATATAAGAGTCAAGATCTCCATTCTTTGACTCATCTTGGATCTGGGACTTCTTCCCTCTCCTTAAGGGAAGGGTTCTCCTCTTAGGGGGAAATCCTAGAGCTTCATTCTCCTCCATCCCTTGGTGAGCTATCCATCTCCAGAACGAGGAGGCATCCCCAAGACAACGAAATCATCGGCAAGCATCTCTTCTTCCCCTTCTTCTCAAATCTAGAGTTGTAAGTATACTTTTCTATATTTTTTGAGGCTGTTCTTCCTTAGCAATGGAGTAGATCTCTAGATCTAGGATATATGAAGTATTTGTGATGTGATGGTGATGTAAAACTATGTAGATTTGTCATGTCTTCTATTCAATAACTTGTCGATGCATTGTTCATATTTGATGTAATGTGTGTGTGAATTTTGTTCATATCTTTTGCATGTTTAATCAAATGGTTGTGTATAATTGTCAAATCCATAGGGGGGATACCCTAGATCGATTATCCGAGGGGCGTTCGTGACAGAAACATGCTCGTGTAAGGACGATTTAGGGTATCACCTTGAAAGGAGAAGCAAATCTCCACAAGGAAGTAGGGGATCGGGCATAATCACTATTTCTATTTCTATGTTATTGTGTGTTAGTGTGTTTCTATGTTGATTTTCCGAGGGACGCACATGACAGGCAAGCTCGTGTAAGGACAACATAGGAATATATCATTCCCATTTAGTAGCATAGGACATGGAGTAGGAAATCATGCCGGCTTATCCATTGCAAGGGAGAGTTGGTAATGAATCTAACTTCCTACAAGAGCATGAACATAGAGGATAGGAACTAAGCAATCTGTGTAACATCACCTAGTATTACAAGGAAACCGAAATCCTAGAATCTATTGCCTTCCATCCTCTAGCTCAACCCCTCTCGAGATCCATTCTCTCTCTTTTCTCTTCTCTTTCTCTACTTTCTTTTCTCACCAATCTTAGGTTTGTCTAGATAATTCGTCGTGCGAAGTTAACTAGTGCTTAATCAACAGTCCCTGTGGATACGATATCTTTTATTATTACTGACGACGTAACCGTACACTTGCAGTTCGTAACAACCATTGCCTAATAATAAAAAGGTAATAGAAATAAAATGATATTTAGAAATAAATTAAGCGAAAATGAGGAAATTGTTAGAAACAAGGTTAGACTAGTAGCTAAATGGTTTAGTCAAGTAGAGAGACTTGACTATGATGAAACATATGTTTCAGTAGCTAGATTTGAGTATATTAAATTGCTACTTAGCTATGAAACCCATAAAGGATCTAAGCTTTATCAAATGGATGTTAAATGTGCCTTTTTAAATGGGCTAATAAAAGAAGAAGTTTATGTAGATCAATTACCTAGGTTTGAAAGTATAGACCATCCTAACCATGTCTTCAAACTAAAGAAAACCTTGTATGGTCTTAAACAAGCACCTAGGGTCTGATATGAAAGGTTGCCCTCCTATCTAATTTCCAAAGGATTCACCCAAGGTCAAATTGATCCAACTCTATTTATAAAATCACTCAAACAAGATATCTTCATAGCACAAGTATATGTAGATGACATAATCTTTGGTTCAACCAACTCAGAATTTTTGTAAAAATTTATAATCTTAATGGAATAAGAATTTGAAATGAGACTAGTAGGTAAACCAACCTATTTCTTAGGATTACAAATTAAACAAACTAATGAAGGAAATTAAGTTTACCAATAAAAATACATAAAGGAATTACTTTAAAAAATTAGAATGGAAAATACCAAAGAAATAAAAATACCAATGGCAACTAACACAACCTTAGATAGTGATCCAAATGAGAACCCATAGATCTCAAATATTATAGGAGTGTCATAGGTAGTATTTTATTCTTAACTACAAGTTAACCTGATATTTTATTTATAGTTAGTTATGTATGTTAGATACCAAATATGTGCTAAGGAATCCCACTTAACTAATGTAAAAAATATTTTTAGATATTTCAAAGGCACACCTAATGTAGGAATTTAGTACCCTAGAACACCTAATTTTGAACTAATAGGTTACTCTGACTCAGATTATACCGGTTGTAAACTAGATTGTAAAAGTATAAGTGGTGGATGTCAATTACTTGGACCATCACTTGTTAGCTGGTTTAGTAGAAAATAATATTGTATTGCTTTATCTACTACTGAAGTCAAGTACATAGCAATGGGTGAGTGTATATCACAACTATTATGGATGATGCATACATTAAAAGACTTTAACTTAGAATATAAAAATATAAAAATCTATATTGATAACATCAGTTCAAATAACTTAACTAAAAATCTAGTGCATCATTCAAGAACCAAACATATTAAAATTAAACTTCAATTTAATAGAGATCACATCGCCAAATGAGACATTGAACTCAACTATGTTGAGTCTAAGTCAAATTTGACTAACATTTTCACTAAACCACTACCAGAATCTGAATTCAGTAATCTACGAAGATGACTGAGAATATGCATGATAGACTAGGACTTTTATTATCAAACAAATTTTTAGTGATTTGCAAATTCTAGGAAAATTATTTACTTATGTGTTCTAAAAATTTCTCATTTCTCTAGTGTTGTAAAAATTGATTTGGCCTTAGTCTAGAACGAATCCCTAGAAAGCATGATCCTATAGATCTAGGTAACGAGCATCTCATAAACACACTAGGTCTACCTTGATTGTATATTCAAAAACATAGAATAGCGTTAGATGCGTAGGCATTTTACCTGGACTTCAAATGCTTATATCAGTGTATCAACATAAGTCTAAGCGAAAAATACCAAACTATAGTGATCAAGTTAAGCAATCCTTTTTAACAAACAATAAGCTGGATCAAATTTTGCTTAACTTGACTAACCAAGTGAAGACTACTATCTTCTAGTAGATAGTTAGTAACTAACGGTTAGACATGTATTAAAGATATTGATAATTAAATGATTATTTTTCAAATAAAGATATCAGATTCACGAGGATGATCGAATTTTAAAACAATTGTCAAAAACTCTAAAATATTTACTTGAGAAATTTTTCATAAAATTTTTTACCTTAGAAGATTTTTTTTTAAATTTCTTTTGAAAATCTTACTCAAAGATTTTTTTTCTTAAATTTTTTTAATCTTCCCTAGAAATTTTTCTATACAATTTTTTTTTTAAATCTTACTTTTAAAATTTTCTCCTTAAAACTATTTTGAACATATTTACTAGAAAATCATTGGAAATATTTACTAAGAATAACCTTCCTTTGCAAATATTTACTTATATTTTTTTAAAAAAAAATTACTTTACAAATATTTACTTAGAAATTTACTCAGGAATTTTTGAAAAAAAATTCTTAGAAATTTTTAAAAAAGGCTACTTATGAATTTTTGAAATTTACTTAAAATTTTTTGGAAAAGTTTACTCAGAAATATTTGACAAAAGCTTTCTTAGAAATGTTTGAAAAAATTTACTTAGAAATTTTTGAAGTTTTCTCGAAACTTTATTTACACATTTTTGAAAAGGTCTACTCTAATGTTTTCAGTTTCCTTAGAAATTTTTTGAAAGGATTGACTTAGCACTTTTTGTTCAAACCTCTCCTTAAGTCTGAAATATACAAGGTATCTAGTTTCAGTTACTTTCTGCATTACTATTCTTGTATTTTCTTTACCCTAGTTTTTTTTTTATAAATGCCAAAGGGGTAGGGTAAGGGTTAATGTAGAAAAGCAACAAATAAATTTGATCACATAAAACAAATGCAAAACAAAATAAGATCATTTGTTTGCTTTTTTACATATTATCTCAATATTATTTCTTTCGAACTTTGAGCAAGTTGTCATTGCATCAAAAAGGAGAGGTTATTGGTGCAATTTATACTAATGATCTAACTTAGGTTTTGATTAATGACAAGGAGTTTAAATTTAGAGTGTTTTATTAGTCTAATTATTTTACCAAGTGTGCAAGAGTCAACTGGTCTGAAAAACCTGACACCAGGCTAAAATCCAGCTAGGTTCGCAGGACTCGATAGCTGTTGGGAAGTCTAGATAGGTCTACGGGGCCCAATATCTGGTGAAAAATTCAGTTGGGTCCGCAGGACCTGACAAACCACTAAAATCCAGTTGAATTTGCAGACTTAACCACTAGCGGAAAGACCTGGTGGATCAAAGGCAAGTCAAGCGACTGCAGTGGTAAGTGGAGATAAGCAACCAGAGAAGAGATCTAGTGAGGGTGTGTTCCCAGTTGAGGGAACTATAGGTGTCGGTCCAACTTAGGTCCATTTAGAAAACCTAAGTTGAGACCTTGACTAGATCCTGGTCTTGAGGAGACGAGATCTAATTACTACTATTTTACTAAATTGGGCTAACTCTATTTTGTAGAATATGCTTATTTTTGTTGCCCAGGACTAACTCTTTTTGCAGGAAAGAAGGTTGGAAAAAAAAAGTTCGAGCACCCAGACTAGCTAACCCGGGTGGGTGTTGCAGGCACCCAGGCGGTCCAGGCGCTCGGAGTCGGTCCAAGCGCCCGGACCTGAAAACTCATCCAGGAGCTGAGTTAGAGCACGTCAACTGGCCGAGCCACATCGACTGGCGTGATGTAGGCGCCCAGAGGGGTTCCAGGCACCTGGAATGGGCCTATATGATGGCCCTCGACTAGCAGCTTCAGAATATCAACTATTACGACTTTCATATTCAAGTGCTACTCCAAAAAAACTCCGACAATGTCGAAAGTCTAATCTGAAGTTCGAGGAATGAGAGACTTCATTTTCCTTTCTGTTTGTCAATAACTTTATTATTTTCAGTTCTTATATTCAACTTTTGTAATACTTTTATGAACTGATAGTGATTGCCTAATGAAAGCACTCGGCGAGTATGAGCCTTGGAGTAGGAGGCGTCAAAGGCTCCAAACCAAGTAAACAATTACTTGTGTTAGCGCTTGGTTTTCCGGTTTCCTTTCCTCCTTATTTCCGCTAGGTAACTTATGTTTAGTCACAATTTTTGATGAACGGTATTCACCCCCCTCCCCCCTCTAGCATCTTTTTGATTCAACATAACTGTCCAAGTAGCTGCTATACGTTGTAGCAGCTAGATGTCCAAGTAGCCACTACAACGTGTAGCAGCTAAATGTCCAAGTAGCTGCTACGATATGTAATGACTAAATATCCAAGTAGCTACTACACATTGTAGCAGCTAAATGTTCAAGTAGCTACTACACATTGTAATAGGCATTATATTTTTATGTTGTAGCATAAATACTAATAATATATATTAGGATTAAAGGGAATTACAACATAAATTGAAATAACTTGCCATCGAATGAATTATGGGAAATGATGTTTGACAAGTTTTCTACAAATTATATAACTAAAGAATGGTGAGAAAAAGTTATTTGGAATGTCCAAGCAGCTGCTATAATGTGTAGTAGCTAGCTATCGAAGTAGCTACTCTAACGTGTAGTAGCTAGCTGTCAAAGTAGCTACTATAACGTGTGTAGCAATTAATTGTTCAAGTAGCTTCTACACATTGTAGCAGCTAGGGATTTTATGTTGTAGCATAAATCATAATAATTTATTAGGATTATAGGGAATTACAACTTAAATTGAAATGACTTAACATCGAATCAATTGTGGGAAATTGAAATGACTTAAATTGGCAAGTTTCCTGTAAATTATATAACCAAAAAGTTAAATTTTATCAAAGAAAGATTATTAACATTGTAAGATTGTACGTTGTAGGCTTCAAAAGCTCTTATTGCATCCTCTATACTTTCTAAGAACTGGTGTATGGCGCTTAAAATGATTTAACTTGTGTAGATGCTTCTATCCAAGTGTCATAAACACCTAGTTGACACCCAATAAAGATAATATATGTTTTTTCCTATATTAATTAAGTAGATCATTTAATTTAGAATCATATATAAACAATATATTATGATTAAAGGAATTTACAACTTAAAATGAAAAGACTTACCAAGTAGATGCTATATGTTGTAACAGCTAAATATCCAAGTAGTTGCTACAACGGATACCAACTACCTATCCAAGTAGCTATTATATGTTCTAATGGCTAAATGTCCAAGTAGCTGCTACAACATGTAGCAGTTAACTGTCCAAGTAACTACTACACGTTGTAGTAGCTAAATTTCTAAATAGCTGCTGCATGTTGTAGCAGACATCGGGCTTGTACATTGTAGCATAAATCCTAATAATATATTAGGATTAGAGAGAATTATAATGTAAAATGAAATGACTTACCATTGGTTATGAAATATGGGAAATAATGTTTGACAAGTTCTCTATAAATTATATAACCAAAAATTGGTAAGAAAAATATTATTTAGACTATTCAAGTAGTTGCTACACATTATAGCAGTTAGGGCGTGTACGTTGTAGGATAAATCTTAATAAAAAATATTGTGCATAACTAAAAAATAGACAGTGAAGTAGAAAGGCTTACGATCGAGAATGAAGAGGGGTGCTAAGCAAAGAAGCGTTGGCTATGTTTGTTATGGCAGTTTGGGGAGCTTCCAACTAGCTCGAGAACAAGCTTGTGGTTGCTTAGCTTGCAACACCTTTGCTTTGCTTGCCGGCAGGAGTGAGATAGAGCAAAAGATGACTACAAAGGAAGGAGCGAGAGAGAGGGAAATTTAGATTTGGGAAAGTCGAGAGATTAAAAGTCGAGGGCAGGGTTTTGAATAGAGGGTTAAAGGGGAGAGAGAATAAAAAAATTTAATAATGTAAAGAAATCGAGCTGGCAATGCCACATGTGTGTGTGTGTGTGTGTCTACTTTTCCTACGACGATCCGATCATATCCATAATATTTTTCCAAATGGGGTTCAACCGACTAATCCCCCTGATCAGTCAATTGAACCAAGCTTTCCTTTTTGCATCAATTCGAATCTCCTTGTACTTATCCACTTGGAATGGTCAACTGATCCTCCCTGATTAGTTAACTGATCCCCTCGGTCAATGAGAGTTTTTCTTTTCTACAAAATAAAGTTTGCACAGTAATACAATAATAAGGATCCGGTAGAAAAGAGTTAGATATCAAATATTATGCATGAATAAGTTTGATAGATAGAATTGTCTGATCTTAACTTAGAAACCTCTGTTGGTTTCTTCAGTCGAATCATCACCTAAGGTTTATCTCAATTGGGGTGCGACCTCACTATTCTTCTTTCTAGAAGAAACACTCCACTCCATGATCTTATCAATTTACTCGCTAAATATCTAGTTCTTTAGATCTATTTGAACTTTAACTGCTCAGCATCTTATCAGTAGGCCAGGGCTTTCTCCTGATTCGATATCTAGTCCTCTCTGACTTATTGAATCCATCTTTCTAGATGTCTTGTCCACTAATCCATCTTGACTTCCTGCCTAGTGTCCGCAATCTGTTGAGACTTCTATTGCCTAGTATCTGGTCCAACTGACCTACTAGGACTTTCCAACTTCCAAGTTGATCAACCTGCATACTTGATCAATCCATTAGATCACGATATGATTTAACTTTTACCTTTGACAAAATCAAAACAACGGTTGGATTCTAGTGTGCTCTGCTCCAACATCTTGCACCTCAATGAGAGCATCACACCAATGTCCTCCATCTATGGGGGTGATATAGTCATATACAGCCTTATACCAATTATATCTACCTAAATTTTCACAATTATCTACCCAATCAAGTAGTGATTTTACTAGTAGTCTAGATATATTGCTTACTAGTAGTCTAGATATATTGCTAATATTAGTAAATAACACGCATATAAAAAATACAAAATAATAAGTTGACAAAATAAAAGATCAAATTCAAGAGATGGTTGTTTACTGATGTTGATCAGCTTGTTCTCTACTTCATTTTTTGAACACTCCTGAGCCATGAAGTGTTGAAAGTAGAGTGGGTTGGAGGTGACATCCAAATGCAAAGGAACTTCATCACCATGGTCTAGAAATCCTAGAATCAGTGCAACATCTTTTCTTGTGAATCTAATTTTCTGATTTTGAAAGATGAAACACTTAGCATGATAGTTTCAATTGTCAAACATATTTTGTACAAGACCTCTAATGTTTGTATTATGTGATATGTTTAGGGCTCAGACAAATGGGATTATATTTATCAACATCATCTATTGGTCATTTGGTTGTAGTGATAATATAAACAACTTAAACTGGGGGGGGGGGCATTAATTTTCCATTGTATTTTCTTATTATATACAGAAGAAGTAGAGCTTCTATGGGAGACTGAAATACTAGACACCATTTAATTCTGTAAAAAAATATTTAATGTCTTAGTGATACATGACAGTATTAGCTTTGAACAATAAAATGATATTTCAATTAGTTTTGACTACCACGTTGTAACAACTACAATTCAATAGCTACTACAACGTTTTGGTCAGCACATTGTAACAACTACAATTTAGTAGTTGTTCCAACATTCTGGTTTTATTACGTTGTAGTAGCTATGATTCTGTAGCTTCTACAATGTAGTTATACTAGAATATTGTAGCAGCTACGATTTGGTAGCTGATACAACGTGGTTAAATCAGAACATTGTAGCAGCTACAAAATCATAGCTTTTACAACATATTGACTAAAATGTTGTAGTAGTTACCAAATCGTAGCTACTACAATGTAGTTAAACCAAAACGTTGTAGCAGCTACGATTTCACAGCTACTACAATGTGGTAGGACCACAATAAGAATATTGCAGTAGCTACAATTCCATAACTGCTATAACGCTATATCTACTACAACAATGACATTTGGATGGAGGAGAAAGATATTCGGGAACTCATAACTGAACTAACACTAAAATCTAAACCTTAAATAATAAAACAGGGCAGCAACATATAGTTAAAAGATAGATAATAGAATATGGACACGTATATGGGGGAACACACTACAAATGACTGCAGATGAACTGTGGAAGGCAAGCGAGGAGAGGTGAGGTGGCAACGAGGGAGTTGATAGGCAAAGACAGTGAAGAGAAAAATGAGAGAGTTCGAAGGAGGGTTTAAAATATTTGAACTAAAACCTAAATGTATTGGTTTTTTCCTTGCCTACCCTCCCTTGCCAGCCATAGGTCTGAAAACAACTCAAATCTGGATAAACATTAGATTAGGGAGAGAAGTGTAAATTAACCAGGGGTGGGTGCCCTGTTGATAATAAAGCAAAAAAGGGTGCCCCTTTGACGATTCGTCAAAAAAGGAGTGCCCTTTTGATTTATTTTTTTTCCCTTTATTAATTCATTAAACAGTAGATCATATCTTTTTTTTAGTTAACGGCAGGTATCCAAATTATACTGACTAATCCTAGAGTGATTGGTTTAGCTCTATGAAAATTTTCCACCGACCATCAAGGAAAATCATAAAGTGTTCACAGCAAATGGTTCATCCATCTAATGTTCTTAGATCAACTGCTTATTAAAAAAATCATCAATTAATTCATCAAAATTGAGACTCAATTCTTAGATGTTTGAGAAATTAAAAACATGTCCTACCACTATATACCATTTCCCTAAAGGCAGTAGATCACACTTCGTCAGTACGAATGATGGATAAACTCTAGTATCAGACGCAAGGATAAGTTATAAACTCATTTGGTTACTGATATTGAGTTATATAATAACTAAATAAGTATTTAAATTATGGCAAACAAGTTTCACATTTTCAAAGAACATGGATGTTATTATATCTTATATATAAATATGTATCTACATTCAACATGTGTCATTTGAATATGAAACTAAACTTGAGAAAACCAAACAAGAACATGTCTACCTACAAGTTGCTGATAAAGATGTTTCCATTTCATTGTCAAAATATCCCTTTGTCGAAGAAGAATCGGGTTTTGGTCTTGCAATCGAAGTAGCATCAGAATCACTAGCATCAGAGAAACTGGTGTGGAGCTAAAGTGACCCCAAAAGACCTGTTTCAAATGGATCAACTCCTTGATCAATGGAAGAAGATGAGGCACAAACTCGATGCCTATTCAATTGAGGGCGCTGCCAATGTCTACAATGCTACGGCCATCACTCTTAGGGACGTGTATGCAAAGTAGGTCGATAAAAGTATTGCATTCAAACAAAACAAGATGATAGAATAAGATATCAAACTTTCTTTGTATCAATAAACTCACGCAGGAGAAAAGCCACAATACACTGACTACAGTTGCAGAAATAGTAGAGTGAAACATTGACTCAGATAGGCTAACATTTATAGCTCTATCTGGTAATTATGCTAAAAGTCGATAAACTTATTGATCCAGATACACTAAAAGGGAGATTGATACGCTGAATCAACCTTCAGAGGTGCCAGAAACATCATTGTCTCAGATAGTTTAAAACAATTCTACAGATATATTTCTCTGGACAGCTATTGTAAATAAACATCGAGAAAAGAAAATTTTTGGGCTTCAATTTCTTACAGGCCTCTGATAGTTTCCTTCACACATTGGTGAGGATGAAGACCAAGACGATAAACCTGAGAGCAAACTCCCAGCCTTGTCCTTGTTGAATGCCTTTCTAACGTCCTCCTTGAGCTCATAGAATCGCAACTTCTTCATCTTCTGCTCATCAGGGGTGCCCTTTTGTAGGTAGAAGGGATCCGGCAAGTTGTTCTCGAGGAACTTATCCAGCACTTGCGAGCAATGAGGGAAATAACGGCGACCAAGATCAACTGAACAATGATGTCATACGGTATCAGTTTTTGCAGTAAATAACATAGATTCTACACTATATTCTAATAAGAGAGCATTTGTTTGTAGAATCTAATCGTGTCATGTGAAAATTACCAGTTCTTGTCAAGGCATTGACCCTCAATTGAAGCCTCTTATTTTGCACTGTAGGTGTTTCATTTAGGTCGACTTCCTTGAGATTACTGGCACTTCGAGATGCAGGAAGACCAGTTAATTCTGAAGTTATGTCTGCATGCGCTATTTCCATGGCTAGCTTAGCTTCAGCAGGGAAGAACAATCTTGCAAATGCAACTGAATAGTAAAAATATTGAATTAGTAAGCACCATTCTTAACACATCAAATTAAAGCCATCACAAGAATATTTCAAAAATATAATCTGTTGTTTTCTACGTACTATCACTAATCACTATATGTAGAAGATTTTCTACCAGAGATGATTAAAAAATATATATATAGCAAATTATTTGATATAACTTTAGGCTATAAATTCACAGAAACAAAACGACTTAAGATCAAAAGTGTAGCATAGCCAACAAAAGCAGGATCTTCATCTGAACAAGATAGGTGTTGAAACAAATGCCCTAGTCGAAGGACACTTTGTACCAAGGGCAAGTGCGCATATCATTCATGGATGTTAGGAATACATACCATCATTTATCTTGTTAGTTTCAATAAATGGTAAGAAATTATGCTAAAGCAATAATCTTGTAATAAGATTGCATATATATATATATATATATATATATAAAATAACACCATCGACAATCAGTCATTTTTTCTTCTATAAATTTACCTCTATTTTCTAGATAAAGGGACTTCATATGTAGATCATCAGCAAACAATGGTGAAGTAACAGAATCTTCAACAGTGATGGAATTCTTCATCTCTCTCTCTAGAATATCGATGCACAGCTTATTTTTATTTGACTCTTGACCCTGCTCTGTCCTTGTATAATAGTCTTTTGCCCTTGTTAATCTTCTACATATCGTAGCAGCATTTTGGCCATCAGCAGTTGCATCCAATGCAGAGGCACCTTTGGTAAGAAGTGAAACAATTACTGCTGGCTCTCTTCTCATGGCAGCTACATGAAGTGGTGTATATCCTCTGTGGTTCTTTAAATTTACATCAACTGAATCAAGGTCTAACAACTCAGCAATGACTTTGGAATCACAGTAAGCAGCTGCATAATGTAGAGCACAAGCGTCGTCTAGAGTAACTCCAGACTCACTCAACAGCAACTTTACAAGCTCAACATCATCACAGTCAAGAGACCTGTGTATTCTTTTAATTTTTTTCTCATGCACAGGATCCGTGATACCATTAGGTTCCTTGGGTGGTGATTTGAATCGCAGTGCCTTGATTTCGTCAGCTACTTCTGGTGGAAGTTCCTTCTCAATTGCAACATCATCAAGATCTGACCTAGCTACTCTTTGGACACATTTAGAGAGTAACTGATTGAGTTTTGAGTGTGAGGCAACTTGAAGAATAGGGATTACATCTTCCACTATAGCTTTCTCCACAAAATTCAGAAGTCGACGCTGTAGATCACAGAAAGATGATAATTACTCTAGAATTTGATAGTCGTGTAGCATATAAATATAAAAAAAAATATTGATGCCACGATACCAAAGAAGACTGAATGAATAACCAGAAGAATTGTGAGTTTATTTGTGTGGAGAAAATTTTGTTTCACATAAGATAGTCATAGGAAACATTACAGAGATAACTTCCATATTACTTGTCTCATAAACTCAACTTGTTCTACAGTTAAAAGACAAGATCAGATGCAAAGTGTTGCGTAAATGCAAAAAACGTTAGGATGAAAGCTACGAAATAAGATCGATAACAGGAACCACAGAACTCGACTGGGAAGGAAAAGAAAGACAATTTCTGATCTTTTATCACAAACAATGAAATATTATATCGTATCTAGGAAATTTAAACACATTTAAACCAAAAAGTTATGTTTCTCAGTTTCTAGCAGATGTTTGCATAATCATTAAATTTTACAAAGAAAAACACTGTGCAATTTACGTTCATACTCTTTGTGAAATAAATCATCTTAAAGCCAGATATTGTCCACCTACCAATTATCACAGAATACGGATAAAAATCTCTTTGTTGGCAATCCTATTAAGCATAAACATTTCTCCAATCTGTCAACAGAAATAAATTGAGACAAAAATCAGAACACCATTCACCATTCAAAAGTTGGGAACAAGGTGATTTTCTCCCAAAGTTCAACTCAACAGAGAAAAAAAAATCTAGCATCAGATCTCAATTACCTCATCAACGTAAAACATATATATACAGTTTCCAACTTGTATATTAAATTTCACCGACAATATCAGTCACAAAACAGTAATCGACAAGCAAGGTGAATTCTGTATATGTATAAGAAGAAAAGCAGTGAACTAAAGAGTAATGGACACAGAACCAACCTGTAAAAGCGAGACAAGCTCTGTGATCTGAAAGACTGAAGATGCATACAAGAGCTCGACGGCGAAGTCAATGGCCGGCCGGCAAGCGTTGTGGAGGCAGAGCCTGTCGGCGCAACTTGACACCTCCTGAGGCGCCGACTTCAGCTTGCCAGTGTACAGATAGCTCAAGAAGACCGTGAAGGCCTCACGGCCGACGCGGCCGCCAGGAACCAGCTTGTCCATCTCGTACCTGGGCTTCCGAGACCCTCCGCTTCCTTCCTGCGAGAAGAGTTCATGGAAGAACCGGCTCCTGGCCGCCAGGATGCAGCGGTGAACGCCAACGGGCGCCCCTTCCACCATGATCTCGGCGTCGGTGCAGTCAAACTCCGTATCGAGGAGGAGGAGCTCCAGGTTGGAACTCAGCTTGCTGAGGCTTAAGACCTCGAGGTTAGTCCTGCACTCCGGCTCCGGGGTCCGGCCGTGAGGCCTCGTTGCGGAGACAGGAGCATGGTGGGCGCTTGAACCATTGGAGAGGTAGGAAGAGGAAAAGCTTATACAAGAAGATGGTTCGGTGATGTTGAGCATGGCGTAGAAGACTAGAGAGCTTCCACCTTATCCTCCAAAAACCACTTTTTTCTTCACAGACCAGCAATAAACACTCGAACTTTTCTCCCCAATTTCTTCACATCCGCGGCTCAGAGAAGGAATTCGCCAAAAATATCTTTGATAAACCCCACATCTCAATCAAAAACCAATCTTCTGACAGGAATTTCACCAAAACCAAAAGAATCACAGAATGAAAGCGACTAAATCCCCGGTTTCAAGAGAATCAACCAGAAACCAATCGGAAACACGGAGCTACACTAATTCCTTCCCCAAGGCAATCAGAACTGAGATCTGCAGTGAAGCTTGAGTCGGAAATTAGCACTAGATTGGAAAGCATGAGCCAGTTCCCTGGAAAAGTTGTAGGTTGGGTTGGGGAGGAAGGCGAAGGGGAAGAACGCGGTGACGGCACTCTCTTGGTTGCGTTTAGATGCTGAAGTCGCGAGGTGACGCGGTGGATGCCGTCACCACCCGGTGGTGTAGTTGAATGACGTTGGCGACATGGCCACGAAATTTCTGGTAGCTTTCTACGAGTTTTTGCTTTATTTTCCCCGTTTTTTAAATATACAAAATAAAATGATGAAACACTGACGTCACACGTGACGAACGTCCATATTTTGTTAATGATAATTATACGATAATTAATCAATCGATCGCATTAATTAATTGTGAAGTTACAGTGTCAATGAATTAGTGGGCACCGTCAGTGGTCAACATAATACTCTTACCGTCACAAGGTAAGATGACCGCCCACGTCATTTAAATTATACCGTTGCCGGTTAATTATCGCACTGACAAACAAATTAATCATGATTAACCCGTGTGTAAATGCATATGAATTAACTCCATTTCCGGTTTTGTATGTGTAAACGCACGTGAATTTGCCCGAACCGGACTGATTCAACCAACCGGCTTATCAATGACGACCAATGTCAAAATAAGATGCGTCATGGATGACGAAATCGGAGCGAGATTCGCGATGGGACGTCATCGACTCATCCTCGACCAATTTGAACCCCACCCCAATAAAAAAATAGGAAAATGAACTAGATTTTCGTGTGGCCCTTTAAATATATGGTGGGCCCTTTGTGTTATAGCAATGGGAAGCCAATGCAATGTGTGTCACACGTCTCACAAGGGGACCCCGGCTTATGGGCGGTCATTGAACTGCTCAGACGGCCAACATGGGACGGGGCGGGCCGACTTGTACTGGGACGGACTGATCCGTGATGGGGCAGGCTGATTCATAATGGGCCGATCATTTGACCAGGTGGAGCGGATCGTTTCATCAGTTTGGCCGATTATAAATTAGACGGATCAACTCACTAATCCATTCAAAAATATAATAAAAAAAAAAATCACGGTAGCTTAGGTTGACCTACAAGTTACTCATTATAAATTTAACATCTATTACTAAAGAAAATGGAAGTTATGGAAAATTTGATTATAAACAAACCTAGTAACTCCAACTGCATCAATACACTGCAAAAGAGTAGCAAGTATGATCTTAGCTCTGATGAACACGAGAGGAGAGTCACGAGTCCCAAATCAACGTCGTACATGACCCTAATTAAATGGGCCATGTTCAAAAGGAAAAATGGATTATAATGGGCCTTTTCAACCACACTTTAAGGCCCAATTAATTTAAAAACACGAGTTTCGAGAGTAAGATTTATTGAGAAAAGATGTGCATGAATGTAAAATGGAGGTATGACCTTTAAAGAATTTATCCAAAGCATAGGAGAGACTTATAGTTCTAAGTTAATCGATTTAACTTATCAAAGAAGGAATAAAATTTAGGCACGAGTCCCTTTTGACCATTATCTTTACGAAAGCAATGAGGTGGAACCATTTTTTGATATCGAGTGCGTCTCTTTAATGGAGAGATTCGCGAAAAGAGTTGCATTCGGATGAAACTTTGTGTGCTTTCTTTGATCAACAACACATGAAGAATAATTTCGTAAGGAAAAAAAAACAAAAGAAAAAGAAGGAAAGTCACTTAATGTGAGATTCTCACTTCCACCAAACGAGAAAGAATTGAAGAAAGGCGAAAAAGAGAGAAAAGATAAGGGAAAAAAAAAGATGACATGTATATCTTTTGAGGATTTATCTTTAACACAAATAGAAAAGTAAAAGGCTCAGTGATACGATACCTAATAAGCATGAAAACACGCGAGCAAATAGTTAAGACTAAAGGTTAAAGGTCAAATTCTAAGCAATCAAATATGAATGCACATGTTTCCTTTTTTTTTTTTATTTCATATTATTTTCATGCATATTCTTAAGATCAAGTAACCAAGAAGTCGAGTGCGTCACAAGTTTACCCTACGATTAAAATATGCCTCGTGAAATTTTAAACTCTTATCATTCTTCTAAGAAATTTTCTCATTAAGTAAACGTAACAATGTTACTTATTAGGGTTGAAATAACAAGATTTTGTAAACACTAGGTGCATGTTTTGATAATTCAAAAACTCCACGGGACATTTGAAAGAAGAAATAATAAAGTTCAGGGGTTAAAGTGAAATTTTTATAATATTAAGGCTATGTTTAATTAGAAGTAATATAATCAAGTTTGAATGTAATTGAATTATGATACGGCGCGTAGTGGCGGGGCCTAGAAGAAGGCAGAAGAAGAGTCAAGGCTATGCAACGGTCAAAGGACAAGGTGATGTGGTAATCAAGAGTCAAGATGATGTGACAGTCAATAGTCGAGGTGACTTGGCGGTCAAAAATCAAGCATAGGAGGCGGTCAAGAGCCAGGTATATGTGGTAGTCAAAGGTCGAGCAGACTTGTTAATCAAGGGATCAAGGTAGCGGAAAGACAAAGGACGACGACAGGTGGAGCTCAGAGACAGGTGTTGCAGGGGACAGCGGCTCAGGAGAACGGGTTTGTTGAAAATGCGAGTCAAGGAATACAGGTCGAGATCAGAAGAGCTGTTCAAAGACAGATCGATCTATAGGCCTGCGTTCGAAGGCCCGGAGCACAAGTCACAGGGTACAGGTCGGGCGCAGCAAAATTGATCAGAGTCAGCTCGGTTTGCAGGCTTGCGTTCGAAGGCTGGGGAGCAGGGCATAGGGCATGTATCACAGATAGGGCTCGGCAGATCTGCGGGGATACGGCGCGAAGCCATAGACACACGTTCGAAGGCCTGATTTAGGCGACAAAGCTAACAGAGTGGAGCAGGTCTGACAGGGGGATGTGAAGCAGATACGAGCTATAATACACTGGAAGAGCTAAACGACAAAGGAGTCAGGGAATCATAACTACCTGTTAGGGGGTAATTATCACATACCAGGGGATATGCGTAAAGGCGGAGGTTCCTAAACAAGAAGATGCCTTTATAGCCAATAATAGCTAGACAGGTGTCATTCACTACAGGACAAAGCCCAGCGTCTAACATTTTCTGACATGCTTGCAGGTTCTAGAAGCCCTTGCTTGTAACGCCCGAAAATTCTCAAATTTGCATTAGAATTATTCTACGATTTTTTTTCTGGAATTTCTAGATATTTTTCCGGAATTTTCCGAGTAGCAGAAGTAGCAAAAAATAATTAGAACCATAGGATAGCTTAGGCGGGAATCGAACCCGGGACCTATGGTGTAAAGGATAATGTTAGTAACCGGTTGAACCCAGCAGGGCCTTGCTGAAAGAAAAGAGAATTAGTTAAATTTATATTCGAGTTGGTTAAATAAACCAATTAATATAAATAGAGGAACTTAAGTTGGGTTGGTTTATTTTAGAATTTGGTTTGGCACCTCTCCTCCCTCTCCAAACCCTCAACGCCGACGCCACCCTCCTCTTCCTCTTTTTCTCTCGGCGCCCAAGCCCAAGGGCTCTCGGATCACCTTCCGGCGACGACTCCAACACGAAAAAGGTTCATCTCCGCGAGGGGAACGCGAAGACGCGAGCGAATCGTCGAGAAGTCGTCTCCACCGGAATTCCTAGCGATAAGAATCGTAAGAAATTACGAATAGAAGGTAAGAAACCCCTCACCTGCGGTATAATAGCTCCGTTTGTTTATATGCATTAGTTATTAGCTATATGTGTAGTTTCCGGCACCTAGGATGTGTTTTAACCCTTCTCGAAGATTAGGAATTTAGTTAGCACCTTTAGATGGGCCGGACATGTTTATTCTCCTTCAGTTGGAGATCATAGACGCGGTTGGGTGCCTAGAGGTGTCTTTCCTGATGCAGAGAGGGGTTGAAGCACACCAAGTGTTCGGAAAAGGGGTTAGTTTAGCTAATTACCCTTCAGTTATGTTTATTAGCCCAGTTAAATGCATTAGTGGCATTTAAATTAGTAACTTTGCTCACTACAGCTTATATGGGACTATGGTCCAATGGGTAGGCTCCCACAGTCGCCTCTAGGTTCAGATAACCTAGCTCTAGGTTCAGATAACCTAGAACCAGCATGTTATATCAGTTAGCTATAGATATTAGTATTTTATTTTCAGTGGCACTGTACTGGATTAGATATCCATTGGGTTGGACTCCCATAGTCGTCCCTAGGTTTAGACAACCTAGTAAACCCTGCTAAATTCGGGACTTGCAACCCCGGGTCTAGTAGGGATGCGCGCACAGCAAGTACAGTTGCCGGGCCCAACAGTATGTTTATTATTTTCACTTATTATGTATTAGTTTTCAAAACTCAAAAACAGTTATGCTAGTTGAGTTTGATTGCAGCTTCAGTTTAGTTAGTTTAGCTCAGTATTATATTTCAGTTCAGTTCTCTATGTTAGCTTTATAATTGGTTGTATGTTATGCCATGACTAGTTCAGTATGCCATGTTTATATGATTGTATGCCATGCCATGCTAGCCTGTCCAGTATGTTTTCGAATAGCATGTTTTCAAATCATAACTGCATCGTATGCATGATTTTGTGAGGTAGATGGCTTCTTACTAAGCGTTAGCTTACAGATACTACTTTTCTTATACTGCAGATACAGGTAAAAGAAAAGTGGATTAGCAGTGGAGGCTGGAGGTCAATGTAGATGAGGGTGTGTGTGTGTGGAACTGGAATGAAAGATCTCAGGGATCTAACAAGTTTTAGTTATGCATTAGAACTCGTTAGCATTTACTTTCAGCTTATTAGTTTTGATACTTTCACTTTCATGCAATTTAGATTTGGGACACATTGAACTATGAAAGGATGTTCTAAAATGTTAGTAATCATGTTAGAATGTTATTACATGTTATTAGAATAGTTTATTATGCAGTAGGTAGTTGTTAGATTGTATTTTGGCACACCAGAGTGCTGAAATCAGAGTTTCCGGCCGAAATCAGAACTCTGATCGGTCTCCAGACCGATCAGAGCCTGGGCAGTGCCGCTGGATCGGTCAGCCGACCGATCCAGACGGATACAGTACGCTACTGTATCCTCCTGGATCGGTCAGCCAACCGATCCAGCATGAGACAGTAGCGTCCCAGGAGATTCCGGGTGCCTGGATCGGTCGGTCGACCGATCCAGCCACACCTAGATCGGTCTGCCGACCGATCCAGCTGGGGACAGTAGCGATGCATCAGCAGATCGGTCTGTGGATCGATCCGGAGGGTTTACCAGTTGTAAATCCCTCCCCTAGCATGTGTACGACTCCGAGTTATACCCTTTAGCATGTATAGAATCAAGAAAAGTAACAGCTTAGCAAATGTTAGTATCGGAGTTAACATTAATCAGATAATTAGCAAAATTTTAATTTAGACCAGTTTTCCGCACAGTATAGTTTAGCAGTAATGTAGCGATTCGCCTTACAGCCTAGTAGTTAGAAGGCGGGTCGTTACAGAGCTGGTGCATAAAAAGGGGAGGATTCCTCGTACGCGGGGGTACGCTCACTCGTCATTCTTCACCAATCTTTCACTTTTTCGGATTCTTCTCTTACACTTTCTGGGGAAAAAGTACCTAACTTGAGCGTCGAAGGACCTGACCCAGGGACTTTTTCCCTGGTTTCTGACCTCTAACGTGAGGGGGGATCGTTTGAGTGTGTGCAGGACCTGCAGCCTCGTCAGCCGCCCGTGGGAGCTTGTTCCTACACACGTCTAGGTCATCCTTGAGCCACCGCGACTCTCCGTCAACAACTAGTACATCGCGACCAGCCTTCATCCGACTCAGCCTCCGGACAGAATCAGATTACATTAGAATTTAAATTACAAAATTTTATTATGTATTGTTAACCTTATGTAATCTTAATTATATTAAGAGATTGATTACCCTTCACAAAACATAATCTAGGGGAGTCACAACATTTATATTCTTCTTTATAGAATCAAGTTTTTTTTTTTAGCCTTGAAAAAAAAATTCACGGCTAATATTTCTTTTAAATTCTTTTTAAATTAAAAATAAAATAAAAAATCAATCGCTCTTTTAAGATTTGACTACTTTTTCATATTGCTTCTAAAAATGATTTTTTTTTTTCCACTTCTTCCCCTCCTAATAAATTCTCCATCTCAGCACACAGTCCGAAGCATAGAAAGGGCGCCTTTTTTAACGGGCTGTTGAAGCCAACTCCTTGCTTCAATTGGTGCTTAAATTTTTGATTAATTGGTTGTGAATTCCGCAGAGAACTGGAATGGGATTCGTTTCGCCACACGCCGATCCTTGTTTCCTTCCCCTGTACAACTCGCCGGCGGCTCTGGCGACCGCCGTCTCCGGGAGTGGACGCACCACCGTCAACGACGTCGCAGTCGCGGGGGAAAGGTCGCCCCCGCTCTGCCTTTTCGGCGACGAAGTCGGTGTCTTCTCCGAACACCTGCAGCAACTAACGCTCGACGTCGATTGTCTCCTCAGGCAACATGTAAGTGATTCTCTCGATTAGTGCCTCGAAAGTTTTGATTTAATTTGTTTTTTTTATTGGAATGAATTGTGGGCGATGGCAGACGGAGAAGGTGAGAGTAGAGGTGGCGGAGCGGTGGGAGCGGCTGATTCGGAGACTCCTCGCGGCCGTGGAATCCGGCACGGTGACGCGGCTGGAAGCCAAGGACGAGGAGATCACGCGGGTCAGGAAGTTGAACTGCGCGCTGGAGGAGCGCGTCAACAGCCTTTACGCCGAGAACCAGATGTGGCGAGAGGTGGCCAGGAGCAACGAGGCTGCAGCCAGATCACTTCGGACCGACCTCGCGCAGGTGCTCGTCGCCGCTCGGGCGAGGGTCGACCAGCTCAGGGCGGCGGCGGCGGACGACGCGGAGTCCTGCTGCTCCGGCGAGGTGAAATGGGAGGAGGAGGAGGAAGAGGAGCTTGGTGGCGCGGAGTGGCGGATGAGAAGGTGCTGGAGATGTCGGGCGCGAGAGGCGGCAGTGCTGCTGCTGCCGTGCCGGCATTTATGCCTCTGCGCGGCGTGCGCGCCGACGGCGATCGCGTGCCCTGTTTGCAATTGCTGCAAAAATGGCAGCGTTTCTGTAAACTTTTGCTAATTAAAGTACTCATTAATTTCTGAAACGAGAACAATTTTAGTATATATTTTTTAACTATTAGATCGCATATGCATCTCAAAAGTCAACTTCATTCACCCCTTTCATTAAATTCCAAACAAAAAAAAAATGAAAATATTGACCAAATACTAATGAACTATTTCTTCTGTAGCCCTGCTGTGATGCCTCTAGGTTTGCAAGACATGTACCTAGATGTGCAACGTCAGAGCGCCTTCTTCATAATTTACCCTGACGAGTGATTAAAAAATAAAATAAAATAATCAATGAAACAGACGTAAAAATAGGACGAGCAGGTCATTCTATATGTTCATCTGCCATGAAAGAACCTCCTTTTGGTGAAAACTCCTATTCTGGGCAGTTTAGCTTTATATCCTAAGAAAGATGATCCAAACGTAAAGAATTGTTTATGTAAAAACTGGACAATTATGAGTTTTACACACAACGCAAGGAATCCATATTACTAAGAAAAAAAGTTGTGCTTGCACAATTAGTTGTACACGAGTAGTTTGATTTTGCATTACAGATATGGCACAAATTCAAAATTTAGGAAGTTAACATCTGTTCAGAGGTTAGTCCACACTAGAACAGGAGTTTCTTGCATCAGCTTTAATCCCTCGTTACAAAAATAAAAGAATCCAAGATCAACTTCCTGTAACTGGATCTGTGAATTTACAGGTAGTCATGCCGATACCTCTATGCCACCCCTTTTATGTACAGAATGAGCGGAAAGTAGTAGATCTGCATGGCACAATAAGCTTTTTTATTGTTTGGGCATTAACATGAAAGTGGTTTGAGAGGTTCTTACCACTATCTGTAACGAGAATGGGGTTGATCCAGAGAAGAGCTACTGGAATGAGAAGATGACTCTACATTCTCAGGGACCTCCATCTGCGTTGGCAGTAGTTTGAGAAAACTTCCTTGGGCAGGTGGAATTTGGTTCGATGACGAATCCGTGTCTGCGTAACCACATGAATAAACCGATGAGTCTGCAATTTCACTAGACAATCTGACTAATTAAATAGGAAAAGTTACAAAGAGGCCATTTACCAAACAAGGATTTAATTGTTGGCCTCTTTGGCTTATTACTTTTCTTCTTCAGTTCAGCTGTAGAACAATGGAAATATCAGACTTCTTTCACACCCAACCGTTTAGCCATGAGTAAATCTTCTAGGTGTTAAAAAAGCTAAAACAATTAAAGCAAATGAAGTAAAAGACTAACCAATCCCTGGAATTTCATGGTCATTTACGATCTCAAAATTTTTGTAAGTGTAACCGACAAAGTTGACATCCTTGGATGGAAGCATCTGAAAATGAGAAGGAAAACACTTCAGATAAGGGAAATCACAATTAATTGAGTAAAATCTTGTCAGCTTATCATTAATATTAGAGAGTTAATCATCAATAGTTGATCCAGAAATATTACGAACTAAAAAAATTATGGGCAATAATAAAACTAAAAGAATACCTTTCTCCATGGGCCAGATTTTGAAGAAGTCTCCACGGGTGCCGACGTCTTCATCAAGAAACAATAGCATATGTCAATTAAAGTGTTCAACCAAAGGTACAGATCGAAATATGCTTCTCTAGGAAATGATTACGTTGTGCTTACAGCAAATTTTTTTAAATGATTTTCAATTCTTAAAAGAACTCATAGACACAACAAGAAAAAATTCTTTCGCTTTCAAAATATACAAGGCTATGCTTAGGATCTTCTCAGTATGGGAAAGGAGAAGAAAAAGGAGGAAAGGGAATGGGAGGGGATAGGCATGGATGTTGTTCATTAATGCGCTCTTTCCTTCCCCAAATAAACCAAAGAAAGGAAAAGAAATAAATTGTTTCCAATAATTTTTTTTAAAATCTTGACGATGAACCTGAGGTAGAGAAAGAAGGAATTAACTTCATCCTACATTTTCCAAAATCAATAATACTTATTTAGGACCTATTCGGGTGGAAATGAAGGAAAGGAATTGACCAGACTACCCTTTTCTTATAACTTAACAAAACAGGGGCAAGGGTTCATCAAAGTAAGAAAAGAAATTAACAACAGGTCGATGTTCACATGAAAAGCAGGCAACCATCAGAGAGCAGTAGCATATATTGGAGGGCAGGAAAACAATTCCTTCAATAACGTAAGATTCCAGTAGACTACAAATTGGTTGTTTGAGATTTGTATACCTCTTCAAACTTCTCAAAGTTCTGAGTATCAAGCTCATCATTAACCTCTGGTTTAAAAGCAGCTTCCATGTGGTACAGTCGCTCCCATTGGATGCCTCTGAACCATGGGTGTGCCTGAAATCAACATTGTTGTATATGACGGCAAGTTTCTGCATGCATTATATGAACTGGCAACCAAACACCATCATAAATACGCATACCTTTATCTCCTGTGCACCTTTGGTACCAAGTCTATGTTCTACATTACACAAGAGTCTGCTGATAAGATCTTTAGCTTCAGGCGAAAGTTTTGCCTCTTCAGGGAACTTTAAGTGGTTTCTCCAATTTACAATCTGTGATAAAGGATTGAAGCAATTATAAGAAATGCAAACTGATGTTAATATATAATAAAACAATAATTCTAACTCAAGCCCATTATTCTTGCATGAAGTTTCCAAGCGAAAATGAATACCGATTTTGAACTGTTAAATCCAACACATGTAGAGCCATTCTAAATGACAAGGTGACTGACTGCCAGCCATCACGCCACATAAACAGCACAGGGCACTCTATTTTTTTTAAGTGGAATGGTTGCATATGCAAACAAGTTCAATGTGAGGACCTTATGTTCAAATGGATGCAATGTAAAAAACACTCCATGGTCACTGATAAGAGGAGCTTAATCACATACCAACCCAAAAGGAAAAAGGAAAAAAAATGAGTGGCCAAAGTCAGATTGACAAGAGTATTTTCTGGGGTCACTCTTAACACAAGGTTACTGATAATCATAAGAATTAAAGTTACATATGCATGACACATTGTTCCAATAAAGAGGTCTACGCAAGATAATATGCAGGCATGGAGTTGTTGATTGACGGACCAATACGATACTAAGAAAAAATATTAAAGACATGTCATCTCAGGAGGAAAGCTTGAATTAGAGAAAGGACACATTTTCCTAATTGCATTTCTACCTAAAGGTCTATCATAATGAAGTATCAGCAAAAAAAAAAACAGCAATCATTTCTTAGCAGAATAAAAACTCAAAAAATGAACTATAATACAGAATCAGGTTCTTCATGATGCAAATGAAGAGAAATTATGTTTGCCAACAAAAACATCAATAATGGGCAAAACCCTGCAATTTTCATGACAAGAACCTTTCGACATGTGGACATTGGATCTTCAGAATAAAATGGTGGATAACCCACAAGCATCTCATACATAATTGCTCCAAGTGACCACCTAAAGAATAGTATACAATCAGGATATGTATATATTAGCAAAGAAAAAATTATGAAAAACAGGGATCTAACCAGTCACACTCCATTCCATATCCTTTCTTGAGAAGAACTTCTGGAGCAATGTAATCAGGTGTTCCGACAGTTGAGAAAGCCTGGAACAGTAGAGAACTTGAAACTGAATGACACTAAAAGACATGTATAACTATATTCAATATGTGACATTAAAAACCTAAACCTCACACATTGAAGGAAACAAATCTAGTTTGCTAGATTATCTCTCATGAACTGAATTTGTAAATTTATTTGCTCTATTTATTCTAATGGTTAATGTGAGTATGAGAGATCAGAAAAGAAAAAAGTTTAAATTAAATTTTACCAGCATTCTTCTATTCTTTTGCCAATGTTGCAGTTGTTCTTGTTGAGAACGCCTTGGAGTAGGAGAGGCACTGGACCATTTATCGTCCAAAGTAGCTTTGCCATTTCTTCCTGGTGCGTATTCAGGTTCATTAAGATTTGGAAAACTACTACTATCCAGCGGCTTGCACAACCCAAAATCAGAAAGTTTCATATGCCCATATCGATCCAACAAAAGGTTATCAGGTTTGATGTCCCTATGAAGATTAAATCATGGTTAATCAAATAAATTACTGTCCAGAACAAAGGTAAGTATGAACAACAGGAAGCAGCATGCCTGTGAATGTAGTTATGCCTATGAATAGATTCAATAGCTAAAACTGTTTCTGCAACATAAAATCTGGCCTCATCGTCTGTCAATGTATCCTTGCGCATAAGTAGAGTCATCATGTCACCCCCAGGAAGATACTCCATGATGAGATATAAATATTCATCATCTTGAAAAGAAAAGTAAAGTTTAACAATGTAGGGACTGTCCACTTCTGCAAGTAGATTTCTTTCAGCTTTGACATGTTCCACCTAGAAATATTAACAAGTAGTCAAAAAAAAAAAAATGATGACTTACGTAACACAACTAGATGAATGAGCATAAAGCATACCTGTCCCCTACGAAGCATTTCAGATTTTTTAAGTTTTTTCATTGCATAGACATTTCCATTTTTTTTCTCTTTACATATTCTGACCTGCACCATTGTAGTGGAGCTTGAACAATTTTCAAATCAAATAAGAAATACCAACAAAGCTATAAAACTGGAGAAGTGTTAAATCAAACGACATATGTTCACAGTTTTTTTGCTTGACAAAGTTGATTCAGTCCATTTTTAGCAGTTTAGCTAATTGCTTTGGGAAGAACCAATGTAAAAATATAGTGATGAGTATCAATCTTAAAAAGAAAATGGTGCCAACAAATAACCAAATCACATCAATTCTCATCTGCCATTAAAAGAATTTCAAAAACAAAACATACATGATCCATGAAAGATTTTATATATAAAAAGTAATAAGATTAAGTATGAATCTACCTCTCCAAATGCCCCCCTCCCAATAATAGTCAAAAGTTCAAAATCATCCACGCCCATTTTATGCCTTTGGAGACGCATATATTCTGTTTCCTTTTTCTCTAAGCTCTTCAAAATGTTATTCTGCTCTTCTTTGGAGACTTCAGCATCAGAAAGTTTCTTCTCCAGCATCCAACGTCTGAAATTGTCATTTAATTAAATTGAAAAGAATATGCTGTATAATAAAAAATGTGCACAATCAAATTCAAAATTAAATTAGGAAAGTAAAATTAATTTCATAATCAGAACGCTTAAGAATTAAGAAACAGATGATGATGATGCTGTAGTCAGTTATGTGCCTCAAGTTTTCAAGATCTACTATATGGAACTTATTCCAGCAGTGAGCTCTATGTAAGATTATATTGTTGGAAATACAAAAGTTATTAAGAATCTTAAATTCCTTAATTTATGAAGTAGAAATGTCATGATGAATACTAAAATCCAAGACAAGCTGAAAAATGATACAAGGAAAATCAGTTGTGACAGCACAACAAAATCCAAGGCACAGGTATGCGATTTTCTTCTAGCTAATTGATAGGAAGAAGACAATTGACAGATTGATTCAAGCAGGTTACACAACCAAATGTTATTTTACCTAGCAGCATGTTTCACACGCTTTACTTCAGCAAGATAAATAGCTATACACACTCCAAGCAAAATGGAACAACCAAATGTTATGTTACCTATCAGCATGTTTCATGCACACATTTATACTCGCTCCAACCAAGAATAGACCAAGATATCTAGGTTCAACTCTATTAGACTGATGGTTCAGGTAATGATGGAACTACATGTATAACTGGAACTATCTGAATTTTCTCATAATGCATGACTCACATCTACACACTGAAACTTGAGTAATAACACAACTATGAGCCAGTCTAATCCAATGCACTTTAAAATGTAAAAGTAGAGAGCTTAATCAGATGTAACTGATAACAAGTTTCAGAATATCTTTCCTGAAAATAAATTTTCTGATGATATTTATCCAGTGTACATTTATTTAAACAGTAATTTTGGCTAAATAATTCAATTATTGCAAAAAAAATAAAATGACCTCTCTTTGCGGTCATGCAAGGACTTCATCTGAGCCTTGTAATGATTCTCGATGTACTGCTTTGCAGCAGCAACCTTCTGCTTGGTGGCATCAGAAGGTGCATCATCAATTGGAGGCCTTTGCAAATCCTTAGCACTTCCAGCTTCCTGCTTAGCAGACCCGGGCTTTACTTTCTCCTTAGTTTGTAATCTATGAAACCAGCTTCTGGCAGAATCCATCTCCGATTGCAATCAAAATAACTCCAAGGCTGTTATTCGCAGTCAGCAACTGAATCAAGAGATAGAAATATCTTCATCCACTCAGAAACTATTCCATCTCCATGTGCGAAATCACAATTCAAATCGAAGAACACCAAATTGGAACTTAAAGTAAGCAGATTTTTAGACCGAAGAAAGAACCCCCAAATCCAAACTCTCCACTCCACAATCCAAAATAGAAATAAATGAGCAGAAAAAATATCATAATTTTCCTGTTAGTGTTATTCCATTCGAGAAAGGGAATAATGAAATCTCTGTACAAAGCAAACAAATCCCTAGCAATTTCTAGTTCCCCTTCCCTCAATGAACTCTAGAGGATGGCAAAGATCCAGAAAATGTCAGGAATTTTCTCCCAAGTTAACCATAATCCAAAATAAAAGACAGAAAAAAAGACAACTGCCAACGCCGAAATAAGAAACAGATACCGACCTAGATCTGCAAGTCGTCGACGGATTGGATTTCGCCCTTCCGAAACACGATGATTCGATCTCGACGGCAGCGTCGCATTGACTCTCCGCAACTAACACCTCCGCCTGCTTTCCTTCCACTTTCCTACCACCACGGGATCATCTCACAAATATATTGCAGCCATTAATTGCTGCAACGCTTGATGAGAGATTAAGCCTTTTTTGCAAATGAGCCATTTGAATCTCTATATTTCCTTGAGAAAAATAAGAGAGAGACTTCAGAATCATTATAATTTGAAGAGCCCTGGTGGAATTGTTCAGCTTTTTCAAATATTATAAGTCATCCTCTAAAATTATAAAAATTATACCTTGCTCCTTTGTTTGGATGTTTGACCTCCTATGACAACTTGTTAATGCAACTTAATTTGATTTAAGACTTTATAAATTTGAATTAAAGTTAGATTTCATCACTTTACAATTTAAAGTCTCAGTTCAATATCTGTAACATTAGATGACTATAGAAGTAGAATGATAAATAAATTAAACCTTCATAAATAAATTTAATATTAAACAGCATGATGAATAATATTTATTAATTATGTTCATGAATTAAATCTTTATCAACTTATTAAATAAATAAAATTTTAAAATAAATAAATTTATATTATTAAATTTAATAATTAATTTAAAATATAAAAATTTTAAATAATTAAATAAGTTTAAATAAGCTCATAAAAACTAAGTAAAATTTATCAAATAAATTTAAATATCATAAAATTAGCTCAATTTATAAGAGTAAAAGGGAAGCGAGAAACACCACGCCCGATTTATTTGGTGGGCAAATCTGGATATCTAATATTCGAAAAAACAGCGGAGCCGATATCTCCCCTACATCTCCAATAGAAGAGTGGGCAAAGTAGTACAACTTCCATAGCTCTCGAACATAAATTGTAATTTTTAAAACCATAGATAGTAAAAATGAAAAGGTCAGTCATGCAAATATATTTAATGCCTATTTAACAGCGAAGACGTAATTTTGCTAACTAAGAGGGAGAAGTCTGCTTAGTATCAGTTTATCTCAAATCACCAAAACACCCTTTCTTCCACTCCGAAAGGTACCAGGTTGTTCCCGTAAATCCGTGCAACTGCAAGGGCAGTTTTCTGCGCCTGTAGCGGAGGTAAAAGGGAGAAGAGTTGGAGACGGCAGAGGCGCCGCCCGGTGTTGCGCCGAAATGGCGGCGAAGACGCGTGCGGTGGGGCCAGGCCGCTGGCGAAGTTGTCAAACGCGTCGGTTCGGTTTTAGAAATGGTCGGCGTGCAAACCGGCTTGAAGCCTCTTTAGTTAATTAAAACCGGCCGGCATCAGGTAAGTCAGATCGTTCTTCGCACCCACCTTTCTTCTTCCTTGGTATTAAATCAGAATCGTAGGTTTATTTTTGATCGGTTCATGCCTTGTTATCTGTATCTGTTCATGATTGCTTATTAGGTCTTCCCTTCTCGTTGATTAATTACGTTGTGATGGATCAAGAAAGTCCTAAAAAATCTTTTCGGATGGGTCTAGTGGTTAGCGCATGAGATGTTAACATCATGAGATCTGAGGTTCGAATCTCAGTAAAATCGAAATAAATACTTCCCTTATGTGTTAGTCACTATTCCAAAAATTAATAATCACTCGTGATTTATCTCCTCCGTGTTGACCTTAGGACGGATTGATGAAAACGTTGGAGGCGAACGTATTCGCCTTTTGCCACCAAAAAAACCCTAAAAGGTACTAGCTCTGCGTTCACTGATCTGTTGATTTGGATCGGCTGCACATGATCTGTTTGATTGCAGTGGAAAGGATTCTGTTGAGATTTGACCATCTGAAGAAACTGACAGTGAAAGATATTTGAGCAACATACCTATGAACTTCTTTGATAGAGGCACTGTATATTCTCTTTAAGGTCTGAAGTGAATTGAGAATTCCTTCAGACTAATGTTTATGTTACTTCTTTGTGTTTCCATCTTTATAACTGTTATGATTTCATAAATTCATTTGTTCTTCCTGCAAACTCAACGTATCAAAATTCATTTTTTATCCCTGCAATCTCAACGATTTCATATCTCGCAAGCCAAGCAATCATTATAACAAAGACTCAATTACCCCAAATCAGTGGCTAGTCTAACGGTTCATCAGAGCAAAATTTCACAAGTGAGCATGGCTTTAAACTAGCAGCCACCACTCCAGCTATTTTCTAAATAACAAGCTACATCGATTAGTTTAACCACATGGATTTAATCCTTTTCGACAAACGAGATGACTAGGCATCGAGATGAGGCCAGCCATTGCATTTGTGGAAACCAAAGCTAAGTTTTCCACACGAATTAAACACAGCTAGTTTCATATGGATGAGAGATCCTCGTACACAGACTTAATACCTGGTCGCTCAGAGAGAGGGCGAATACACCTCAATGCTATTCCGAGCATCTCCTTCATCCCCTTGAATGTGACTGGATTTGACATTTCTGTTGCCATTGTCGGGTCAAAGCAATCAGATCCCCGCCCTTCTGCCACACGCAACCTTACCCAATCCGTCAGGTCAACTCCTCCTTCCTCGCCTGAGACCACATCTCCTGCACACCTGCCTGTTAATAGCTCCAAGAGAATCACGCCAAAGGCATAGACATCCGACTTAAAGGACAGGGACGGTTTCTTAGATGCTGCCAACTCAGGTGCCCGATAGCCCAGCACCCCTGCGTCAAGAACTTGCTCGACCGTGCCTGGTTGAGTCATCAAGCGATGGAGGCAGTAATCAGCAACGCGAGCATTGAGGTCGAGACCATCAAGTAATATGTTGGTGGCTTTGAGATTGCCATGAGGCGTGGCTCGGTCGAAATGGAGATAGTTCAGGCCACGTGCAACATCAACAGCGATTTTGAGCCGCTGAGCCCAAGTCAGAGGGGGCCCTTTCCGCCCAGGTCGGTCTGAACCACAGAGACATGAAGCAAAGCGAAACTTAATCCAGTTTTTTTAACAACCCCCAAGGATTAAAACTATTTTTGTAACATGAAAACAAGTGCACCCATTAAACTAACATCTTTTTACAAACAAAAACATATACAAAAGGAAAGCTCAACAAGCAGTATCCAAAGTGAGAGTAGGCGTACCGTACAGAAAGCTAGCAAGGCTTCCCGGTGCAACATAATCCGACAAGAGAAGTTTCTCGTGTTGGGTAGGCCCCCAATAGTATCCTCGCAAACCGACTACATTTGGATGTCTGATGTTTGCGAATTTCTTTGCCTCTTTAGCAAATTCCTTTTTCTGCTTTGCTACTCCTTCCCTGAGCCATTTCACTGTCAAGAAAACTCCATTGTCTAAGGTTGCTCTATAAGAAGTTCCATGACTGCTCCTTCCCAACACTTCTGCAGGTGCCCTAGATAACTCCTCTGGAGTTAGCATTATTGTTTCATCCAGGAAATGTAAATCGCCTGCCAACCTATCTGGCGAGCGTACGTCAAGTCTTCCAAGATTTTCTTGAGCATACATGTCGCTGGAATCTGGTGACCAGGAAAATCGACTTTTCCTAGATGGTGAAAATCCAGTAACAGCAGCCATTTTTTCATCTGGATCAAGTATCTCTGATGAAGAACCTTTTCGGGTAGCAATGAGATCATCAGCTGATATCACCAATGACCCGCCAGATTCTCTGCTCTTGCTTCCAGTGGTTTCTGGAAAGCTTTGCCTATGAAGATTCTTGTCAGAAACCTTGTCTGATCCAGACCCTCTGGAAGCTCTCCTACATCGCATGATGATACATAAGAGGATCAGAATAACTGTAGCCATTACACAAGCAGCAATAATTCCAACAATGACAAAAGTCTTCACTGATTTTTGCCCATGATTCTCCGATGTAGAACTACCAGATCCAGATGGACCACTTGGAAACTCTAATCTGGAATTACCTGGGTGGAAAGATGACTCAGGGAACTTTCTAAGATTATCTGAAACGATTCCCGATAGATCATTGTATGAACAATTGAAGTACACAAGTGTATCAGGCAGCGACGATGGCAAAGAACCAGAGAAATGGTTAAGGGAGATATCAAGAGAAGTAAGGGAAGAGAGTTTTGTGAGAGCAGGTGGTAATGCACCAGAAAAATTGTTTGCAGAAATATCCAGGATTTGGAGTGTAGTCAAAGATCCAAGGCTTTGAGGAAAAGAACCAGCAAACCTGTTTGCAGATATATCAAGCACACGAAGATTGGACTGGTTGGAAAAAGATGGCGACAAAGTGATATTACCCAAAAGCATGTTGTTCTGGAGATGAAGCTCTTGCAACGTGGAGGAGCTTAATAGGTCATCTAGAATAGGGCCACTGAGCTGATTGAAACTGAGATCTAACACAGAAAGCTTTGGATAGTGAACTAGAACAGCAGGGAGAGCATCTGTCAGAGAATTATGAGATACGTTAAGATAACCAAGTAGCAAAAACTGAGAGGTTACATCGGGTATGCGCCCAGTCAGTTGATTTCCGCTGAGGTCAATATACTCAAGATCATTTCCCCACTTTGCAACCAATGATAAATTGCCAGTAAACTGATTATGAGAGAGATCAAGCACCGAACAGGATCCTTGCACCACCGGAAGTTCACCGGAAAGAGCATTAGAAGAAAGATTGAGCATTTGCAAACTTGTTGAGGTGATCATATTAATGTGCCCTGCCAGACAGAAAACCAACTTGTTAAGAAATGAAACATCAATAATCGTGTGAACCTTAATGAAGCTTCGAGATGAGGGAAGAGTGAAATGTTCCAAACTGCTAAAACAAGAAACTAATAGGATTATACCGATAGAAATATCCTTCAGATTTTTGTTAAGAGTCTAAACCATGACTCAAATAAAAAATGGATAAATGGATAGCTTTGGAGCAAATAGCATTCTGTAAGTAAAAAAAAATGCAATGCACAAAAGCCTTGAATATCGATGTGCTGGCCAATGGTTTGCCAGACTTGTCTTTTTAAACTGGTGAGTGCATGCTTGATCAAAGTAAAACATGCTACTTCAACTATTGAATATACCATCAACCTCCAATTGAATTGTCACGTAGTATTAGCAAGCAAACAAAGGAGAATCAACACATTGTGTATGTATGTTCAAGTCAATAGAAAGATCAACTTAGAAGGAATAAAAAAGTATGTAATAGCTAAACATATCCAAGTCAACCTCATTGAACAAGAGCAGACAAATATTTTCATTCTCAAAAAAGAATAGTCTTCTATAGCACAAATATCGCACACATGAATTGATTTTATAGACAGAATGGTAAAATATCATAGAAAATCAAATAAGTTCCATAGGTAGCACAGGAGAAATAGATCTCATTAAAAAATAGCCACAGACCTGTTAGCTTGTTTGCACTCAAATCCAATTCGCGTAAAACCAGAGAGTCGCCTTTGAGAAGTCCACCAGGTAGGAAACCGCTAAATCCATTGTTCCCTAGCCTCAGAACCTCGAGATCGTATACATAATTAAACCCAGGCAGCTCACCACTTAACTGATTGTAACTTAAATCCAACACCTTCAAGCTCCCAAAAGTAGAAATCCCAACTCCAATCAGTGAGCCAGTCAATTTGTTGTTGCTGAGATGCAAATACTTGATAGTCTCTGAGATATCCGACAAGGATTTCAACTCCCTTGGGGTGGACGTAAGCAAATTCCCACTGAAATCAACATGGACAACACTAGATGATTGCATAAGAAAGTTCCAATCAACGCTACCATCTAGCTGGTTCCAGCTAATATCAACAGACTCCAGAGTCGAAATCAGTTCCAACCCAGATGGAATGCTTTTGCTAAAAGCATTGTAGGACAGATTCAAAGCGACCAAGTTCCTGAGATCAGTCAGAGATGCAGGCAAGGGACCAGAAAGAGAATTCTGGCTCAAATCAAGCGACTTGATTGAAGCAAGTCCGCCAATGGAATCAGGCAAAGACCCTGTGAAGTCGTTCCCCGCCAAGGACAAGTTCTGCAAGCTGTGAAGTTTTCCAAAACTCGAAGGCAACTCGCCCGAGAAGGCATTGTTGGAAATGTCAAGATACTCCAAGTTCTTCAATTCGGAGATGCTGTCGGGCATGCTCCCAGAAAGGTTATTATTAGCCATGGAGAGCTTCAAAAGCATGGTGAGGTTAGCAAAGACAGATAGATCTGCGTAGCCAGAAATGCCATGGTTATCAAGGACAACACCGGCGACATTCCCACCATTACAAACGATGCCGTTCCAGGACGCAGGGCAGCCATTGAAGTCGATGGACTCCTCATTCCAGGAGCCGTCGATGTATCCAGTAGGATCGCGTGTTATCCCTTTCTTGAACGCCAGAAGTGCCAAGATATCCGGTGAAGGGAGTTGCCCTAAGCAAGGGATGGCAAGGAGAAGGAACACAGAGATTCTTGTAAGCAGATCCATTCCTCTTCTACCGATGCTAGAACTCAAACAGCACGAAGAATAGTAAAGAAGAACTTGTAAAACCCTAACTGCTGCTGCTTCACCAAAGGTGATCTGCGCTGTCTCCGCTCGATACAGCAGACGAGATCCAACATCCACCACAGAAGCACGCTCCTCCGAGAGCGACTAGATCATAGCAAAGACAGCTTTTGCAAAGATTCGAGTCACGAGCAGTAAAGATGGCGACTTTCAGAGGAAAACAAAGACGTTACCAGCCAGAAAAGGCGAAGAACTCCACTTTTTTTCCACCACGAGGAGGAATGGGGGGGCACATTGAAAGCCCTAACAACTCCACCACCGTGAAGGGGCCAAAATCATAGAAAAGCTTCCGCATTTCGCAGCAATCATGGCGCGGGCCATCTACGCTAACTGCAGGAATAACAAAAACCCGCCGACTTAGGTAAAAATCCAGAGGAAAAAAAAATAACGGAAGAAGAATAGAGGAAGCAGGAAGGAAGCCGAGGTGGAGAAAGAACCCTAACCCTAGAATGGCGGAGCGGCTGGCCTGCTCGCTGGAGAGGAGTGTACTGAGCTGAGGTGGTCGCTGTGTGCGTCCGTGGAGCATTTTTGTTGTCGTTGTTTTTTATGGGTAGTGTGCATATTACCCGCCAAAAAGGATACACGCGCCTCGCGGACGCCAAGCGCCTATAAAATCCAATTGAGTAATTAAGGCAGTAGATGTGCTGGAAGCCACATGCTGCTATTACTCTTGCGACGAGGAGAGATAGTGGACGGAGGTTTTTCAGTTTAACGGAACAAGCGGGTCAATTCCAAATGACACTGACTTCCTCCCCATCACTCATCATGCCCCGCTGGGTTTAGCTAGGTCAATTCTAGATACTTAAAAATAAAAAAACATTTTTCATTTTATAAATATATGTTCAGTTTTTTAAATATTTTTAATATTCATTACTTTATTTTAAAATAATAATTACATAAGACAGTAAACTTGCTAAATTTAACGTTAGTCAATTTTTAAAATTAATTAAACTATTAAAATAATTATTCAAGTTTGATTTTATTTTTTTTATAAATATGAATTTGATTTATTTATATGTTATTATGTTCTTAATTTCAATTTATTTCAAAATTTTATATTTTTAAATTTATTTAGTTTACTATTGAGTTTAATATTATAAATTTATTTATTTTATTTTAAAATTTTTATATATTTATAAATATAATAAGAGACTTATTGATGATATAATTCATAAATTTTTATTTATGAATATTACTAAATTGAATATAAATATATTTGAATTTTCTATTTAATTAATATTATACATATTAAATAAATAAATTTTTATTAAAATCAAACATTAAATTTATTTATGAAATATTCAATTCATTTATCGCCATATAAATACCTAGGCCAAATTCTAGGTGTGTATGAGCATTACAAATTATTAAGATCATGCCAAAACAAATGAAAAGAATACTAAGAAATCAAAGAGTAAGAAGAATTGAGAGAGGAAAAAAGATGATAAAAAATACTTTAATTTGACAATGTGTCTACTCTATGAAATGGTAAAAACCCTCTATTAGAATTAGGTTTAGAATTACAATAATCTTTTATATATATATATATATATATATATATATATATATATAGTCCAAGTCATGCGTGGTATTTTGGACTAAAAATACCAAGTAAACCAAAAAAAACTCTAAACTCCCGGTGCCTCCAACACGGGGCACGCCCATACTAATGCCTCCAGCATAGGGCAAGGCCAGGTCATGTTCTTGGGCATGCTCATACCATAAGCATGCACCAACTTTCCCAAAATGGGGCACGACCATGCCGTACCATGGGCGTGCCCGTTCCCTCATATTTGGACACAGTTATGCCCATGCAAACAGACCTGAACACTGCCAGGTCATGTTCGATGGCACGATCGTACCCCGTACCTCATAAGCAGGCACAACCTAGTTGTACTTTCAAGCACAGTTGTGCCCCATGATGGTCAAATATGAGTTATCCCTAACAATCTCTACCTTGGTGAGTATTCACTCCTTTGGATAATTATGAGCATCTGAGAAGAACTCCTCCTGGAACGCTAAGTATGGGTTGCATCTCTCTAGCAACTAGAGAAATGAATCAAGTTCAAGCAATGGTTGAACTTTTTCGTGGCAATTGGCTTTGCCAATATATCTACATCATTTTTAGAAGTGTGGGCTTTCTCAAGTAGCATTTTAACAGAAGAAATCAACTCCTTGATCTTGTGAAATCTCACATCAATGTGCTTGATCCTCATATGATAGACTTGATTCTTCACCAAATAGATAACACTCTATCTATCCAATGCAACTTAACTCTACCTTGTTGAACACTCAGTTTTCTGACCAACTGTGTAAGCCAGAAACTTCTTTGGCTAGTTCAGGTATTACCATGTACTCTAATTCAGTAGTAGACAATACAACTATGGGTTGTATCATGGACTTTCAATAAATAGGCCCCCACGGGTTGGCACAGTTGGTACTTGCATGGGTGATTTCTTCAATAAGTCTTGGGGTCAATTCTCAACGGATGCAAAATATCTCGCTTGGTACCTGACCTTCTGATGCAAAGGGCCACTATCCTAAGGCAAATGCCCACCCCCCACCCCCCCCGCGCCCGTGCGCGCCGTAATTTACCCCTTTCTAGATAGTGTGGGGCTGCCCTAGAGGGGTCGCTAAGGTGACGACTTAACTTTTGCTTCAATGGACTTCCAACAACTAAGTCCTCCTACCATAGTGAACATATAACCTATAGTAGACCTTCTGTCATTCATATCTCTTGCATAATCTTTATCCATATATTTTGTAAATGAAGGATCACCCTATTGTCTAATAAACTCAATGTCATAATCTATAGTAATCCTCAAGTATCTAAAAATCCACTTGACCACATTCTAATATTGTCAACTAAGCTTTGAAAGAAATTTGATCACCATCTAACATCTTACACCAAATCAAGTCTTATACAAATCATGGGATATATCTGACAACCAACTGACATAGGGAACCTTTGACATGTCTTGGATATTTTCATTAGTCCTTGGGCATTATTTAAGAGATAATTTGAAATGATGCGCCAAAGGTGTACTTACAGACTTCGCATTCTCCATGTTAAATTTGTTCAACACATTCTTAACATAGCTCTGCTGAGATAGTTATAATCTCCAAGAGACCTGGTCTCTATGTATATTCATCCCAAGAATCTTTCTGGTCACGCCCAAATCCTTCATGTAAAATTTCCTGCTCAATAGTATCTTTAATTTATTAATCTCAATCATACTCTTCGTAACAATCAACATATTATCAACATAAAATAGCAAGAAGATAAGTGAATCATCGTCAAGGTTCTTCACATAAATACAATAATCATACTCACATCTCATGTATATATTCTGAACTATGTCATAGTTAAAATGCTTCTACCATTGTCTTAGAAATTGCTTTAGCTCATAAAGTAACTTCTTCAATTTACAAACTAAGTGCTCCTGCTTGGGCTGACTAAAACCTTGTGGTTGTGACATGTAAATTTGCTCCTTCAAGTCACCATGAAGAAAGTCTGTCTTCACATTCATTTGCTTAAACTGCAAATCATGATGTGATACCAAGATCAACATCGCTGTTACAAACTGTAAATGCAGGGTTACATCGTCAGTAATATAAAAGATTATCGTACCCACAGGGACTGGTTACAATCACTAGTGACCTCTCACGTAGAATTAGCTAAACAATTGACAGTAACAAGTTACGTGCTAAGTAAAAGAAACAAGTGGCAAAAGGCGAAATCGTTAACCCCCAACGCCCCCGCCGCACCCAACCTCAGGCCATCACGAGGGTGATAAATCACGACAGTTGAGAGGGCAAGTGGTGGTGGGGTGAGTTGCACAGGGTCTGGGAATTTATGCCCCGACAGCCCTACGGTTCGACCCTGCGACCTCATGTGGCAAGCATGTCACCACTTACCATCTCGGATGACCCGTGGGGTCTCACTAAGTATGAAACAAGATTGAGAATAAGAAAGAGAGAGAACGTTACTTTGGGGAGATGTTTTAGGAGTTCAATTTCATTGTGATCTGTATCAATGTATCATGGTTCACCAATTATCTATCCTTAATTCACATGCACTTATAGGAAGTTAAATTCATTACTGACTCTCCCCTGTAGTGATCAAGCCGGCATGATATTTAGATCAATATCCCTTGCTATGGACTAGGAATGATTCCTACAAAGTCTGGTAACGGGTTACCCCTGTCACTAGAGCCCCTTAGTCATAAATCATAATAAGCACTCATACTCAATACCATTAGAGATAAAGATAACAATTACGTGCAATTTCCTACTTCTTGGTGGAGAAATTGCTTCTCCTTGCAAGATCATACCCTAGATGTCTGTTAACAGGTTAGCCTGCCACTAGGTCCATTCGGTCATACAATCTAGGACATTCCCCCTATAAGATCAACAATCTAATACAACCATTCAATCAAGTATGAGAAATAAGATCAAACACAATGCATATACATAAAATCAAATAGATACAAAGTATGATAATGTCATCTAGATAGGAAATTGGTATATCCTGTTGGTGCAATCGACCTAAGTTTGATCGATACGATCATGATTTTGATGTATGTGCCAAAGAGTTTAAGTAGTTAGGCTTTCATATTGTTTTGATATGTGGTTGAGTCATGCAGGACTTGGTGAAACACACATAAGGAGTTTGGTGCGGTTAAGCTTAGAAAGCTCATCCTATGTCTCGGGTCCATGAGATCGGTGAAGGATGGTGCATCCGAGGGACCGCGGACGAGGAGCAACGAAGTGAAGCCGAAGGAAGCGGACTTCAAGGCAACGTGAAGGATGGCACGGAGAGGAGACGCGGGTTCGGATGCATTTGAGGGACGAAGGCCAAGGAAGAGGGCTTCAAGGGAGACTCTAGAGAGGATGAGTGTGTGTGTGTAACCGGGATCAGTCAACTGTTGGAAGTCGCAGTCGACTATACAGTCGACTGGGAGCGAACAGAAGCATTCTGTTCGCTCAGCCAGCAGTGACCAGTCAACTGGTACTTTTATCAGTCAACTGGTAAGTAACCGTTGGCACTGTGAAGTAGCCATTGGCTACCTCCAACGGTAGCACCAGTCGACTGATGGAAGTACCAGTCGACTGGTGCCGAGATGAGCTAATTTGTTAATCAACTCTCTCATCTTATTTATAGGAAGCTTTAGGGCATGAAGTAGGTTACTCATGCTTGTTGAATAACTCATAAGTCTTTGCCCAAAGCTTCCAAGTCCACTCTTCCTCTCCAAACCTAAGTTCCATCTTGTAAGAGGAAGAGAGATTTATGAGAGGTTGTACTCCATCGAGAAGGAGTAAGATCTAGTCAGAGATTGTCGGGGACTGATCCACCGAAGGATCAAGGGTTCGTCCGCCTCTAGGACATACCATGGAATAGGCAATCTCCAAACCACGTAAAGGATTTGTGTTCCTTCCTATTTGTTTTCATTGTTTTGGATATTCTCCTTGCACACTAACATCTTGTAGAGAAGCGATTGAAATTGGGGGTGACCTAGCTATCCATCCCTCCTTCTAGCCAGCCACTGATTACCTACAAATGGTATCAGAGCGAGGACGCCTTTCAATGGACTAATCGCCGAGAAAAGTACTTCATCAAAATGGCCGGTTCAAGCATCCATCCACCCAAATTCGAAAGAGACTTCTCTTGGTGGAAGAATAAAATGGAGATATTCTTCGAAATCGATTTCGATTTAATGCTAATTATAGAAAAAGGTTTTGAGATGCCTAGGGACCAAGACAATAAGTTAATTGAGAAACTAAGGTGGAACAAGAAGCAAAGAGAAGAACACGTAGTAAACTCAAGAGCATTGCATCATCTTCTAAGTGTTCTTCCCCAACAAGAAGTAACAAGGATTGGAAACTATTCAAGTGCCAAAGACTTGTGGGAAAAACTAGTGGAGCTTCATGAAGGGACATCAGAAGCAAAATTGACAAAAAGAGACCTTCTCTGATCTCAACTCAACAACATCAAGCTTGAGAAAGGAGAAAAGATATCAATTTTACATTCTAGGATTAATAAAATTATTAATGGACTAACAAATGTAGGTGAGTCACTTTCAAATCGAGACATGATGATGAAAGCTCTAAATGTCTTCCCAAGAACCACAAATTGGATGTCAATAATAGACTCATTCTACATCTTAAAGGATCTAGAGAAGTGCACTCTAGATGAATTCTTCTCAACCATGGAGCTTCACGAGACTTGAGTTGAAGGTTAGATGGAGAAGCTCATAAATCAAGAGGAGTAGCCCTTGTGGCAAACAAGAAAAAGGGTAAGAAGAAGAAGCCTTCATCCCTACCATCCTCCGACTCCGAAGAATCAATTTCCTCAATGGATAGCGATCAAGAGGCATATATGGTAAGGAAAATGAGAAGGGCTTTTAAAAAATTTTCAACTAACAAATCTCATGCTAAGAAAAGCTCAAGAAGCAAAAGTAGAACAAGGAGGGTCATTTGCTACAATTTCCAAGGAGAAGGGCACATGAGGGATGAATGCCTTCTCTTGAAGAAGAAAGAAGAAAGGAAAAAGGAAGAGAAGAGGAAGTCAAAAGAAAAGGGGAAAAAGGTCAAAACCTAAAAGTAACATGGGATGATCCATCGTCATCGGAGGAAGAAGAGAACCATGTGCCCCATTTTGCTCTAATGGGAATTGAGATGTAGCCTCCACCTCATCCAAAAATGAAGAGGGAAAGAGCTCAAGTGAAGATGAAGAAGGGAGCTCAAGTGAAGGGGGAGGTCAAACATCGGATTTGGACGTCTCGGTAAGTGAGGTATATAATCTTCCTCCTCATGTTTTAATTAAGGTTATTAAAAGTACAAATGAGGATTTCTTCAAGGCAAAAAGAAAAAATAAGTCCTTGAAAAATGATATCATTTTCCTTGAAGAAAAATTAGAATCCATGTGTTCTAAGGACAATGATATGTATGCTTCTTCTATAAATTCAAATGATTCATGTTTATTAGAAGAAAATAAGACTTTAAGGGAAAAGGTAGAATACCTTACCAATGCCCTTAGAAAATTTGAAATTGGATCCAAAACCCTAAACATGATACTTGGGAGCCAAAGGACAAGTTTCAACAAAAAGGTTTAGGATATAAGGAATCCAACAATGAAAAAATTTATTATTGTCTAATTACTAGGGGGGTTGCCAAGGCAAAGACCATAGATAGGAAATGGATCCCTAAGAAATATTTAGTTAATTTAATTAGAAAGAATTTCTATTGGGTGCCAAAGTCAATCCTTAAGGGTTAGAGGATTTTGGGTTAGTCAACCATTGAAATCATAATTTAAATCTTTGAAAAATGGTTGACTTGAGACCTTAAGGGGGAGCACTTAGAAATTCATGATAAAGAGGGCAAAGTAGAGGTTACCTTTATCTCACAATGACATGCATTATTTTTAAACATAGATGTGAGATGATAGGATGATACAAATAATTCACTTATGCTTATGACATTTTGATGAGTTATAAAATGTATCAATTTTTTAGTGATCATAGGTCAACTATGGGGAAAGTAAATGTTTAATTAATGGACATCTTGCCCATAGATCATAGTTGAATATTTTAAATGCTTTGAAAATAATTCTATATTTTATTTACTATGGTATAGCTGTTTTGAAACTTATGAATTCAAAACAAGTTTTCAAATTGACACAAACTTGAATGATTTTCAAGGTGTTTGAGTTTTTATCAAAACTTAAAAAATATGATGGATTTTCATAGAAACATATTTTTTCTTATTAAAGAACATTATAAGAAATATGTGTTTAAAATTTCATGATTTTTCAAATTTTTTATATATTTCTAAATTTAGTTTCAGAAGGCTGGAATTCAGATTGGCAATGTGCCAATCAACTGCAACAGATGGCAGTCAACTGGTAGCTATTTTCTAGCACTTTAAAAGTTGATTTTGGGTATTTTTAAGTCCACATTGATACCTTGGTATATGTACTTGTTTGGTATAATTTTTGATGGTGTCAAAGGAGGAGAAATGGGAAGGTTTAAGTTAGAAACCTAATTGTGTGTAAAACTTAAAAATTAAGGTTAAGAGGATATGTTAAGGGGGATCTTGGGGTTTATGCTTCATGTTTACATATTGCTTGTAATTTTCAAAGTTATTATTTGTGCCTAACTTAAATATATTACCACACATCAAAAAGGGGGAGATTGTTGGTGCAATCGACCTAAGTTTGATCGGTACGATCATGGTTTTGATGTGTGTGCCAAAGAGTTTAAGTAGTTAGACTTTCATATTATTTTGATATGTAGTTGAGTCATGCAGAACTTAGTGAAACACACATAAGGAGCTTGGTGCGGCTAAGCTTAGGAAGCTCATCCTATGTCTCGGGTCTATGAGATCGGTGAAGGATGGTGCATCCGAGGGACTGCGGACGAGGAGTAACGAAGTGAAGCCGAAGGAAGCGGACTTCAAGGCAACGTGAAGGATGACACGGAGAGGAGTCGTGGGCTCGGGTGCATCTGAGGGATGGAGGCCAAGGAAGAGGGCTTCAAGGGAAACTCCGGAGAGGATGAGTGTGAGTTTGTAACTGGGATCAGTTGACTGTTGGAAGTTACAGTTGACTGGTCCAGTCGACTATGCAGTCGACTGGGAGTAAACAGAAGTATTCTGTTCGCTCAGCTAGTAGTGACCAACGACTGGTACTTTTACCAATCGACTTGTAAGTAGCCATTGGCAAACCGTTGGCATTGCGAAGTAGCCGTTGGCTACCTCCAACTGTAGCACCAGTCGACTGATGGAAGTATCAGTTGTCTGGTGTCGAGATGAGTTGATTTGTTAATCAACTCTCTTATCTTATTTATAGGAAGCTTTGGGGCATGAAGTAGGTTACTCATGCTTGTTGAATAACTCATAAGTCTTTGCCCAAAGCTTCCAAGTCCACTCTTCCTCTCCAAACCTAAGTTTCATTTTATAAGAGGAAGAGAACTTTGTGAGAGGTTGTACTTCATTGAGAAGGAGTAAAATCTAACCGGAGATTGTCGGGGACTGATCCACCGAAGGATCAAGGGTTCATCCACTTTAAGGACATACCGTAGAGTAGGAGCAAGCAATCTCCAAACCACATAAAGGATTTGTGTTAGTGTTTGTGTTCCTTCCTGTTTGTTTTCATGTTTTAGTATATTCTGCTTGCGCACTAATGTCTTGTAGAGAAGCAATTGAAATTGGGGGTGGCTTAGCTATTCATCCCCCGTTCTAGCCGCCCACCGATTACCTACATATCCATGAGTTCTTACATTAATCCATACTCCAATTACTTCTTTAATCCTAGAACAATAGATCTACTCCATGGCTAGAAGAAAAAAAGATCCAAGACATAAAGATTGAAAGTATCTAAATCCAACAAGAAGAGGACAAGAGAAAAATGTTTATTCGGTTGCGTCAAGTGATCTTCGGATCTAATCCTTTGCTTACGGAGCCGATGTGATGATGGAAATAGTCTTGGATCATTGAACGAAGAGCGTGGAGAGCGTGGATCATCACCAAGATGGATTTCCCTAAAGGGAGAACCTTCCTTCCCTTGTAAAGGGGAAGATATCCCCTTTTATAATGCAAGGCATGAGCCTGGCACTGCACATGGCATGACCATGTGGAATCCACACGGCCGGCTCCTTCTTAGCCTCTGCTCAGGTCACACAACCCTGTGGATTCACACAGATGTATCTTGCTTGCTCTCTGGATGAGTGACACGATCGTGTGGGATCACACGACCATGTTATTGTTGGTTGGTCTTAGGAAGATCGTACCAGTTCCACTGTACACAAATTTTGTACAAGTGTCGAACCTTTCCTAACAACCTATTGTGTTCTTTAGAAATTAAATTCAGAATCACAAATGGAACTTAACATTATTGATTCCAAATTTAACTTATCTGTTCTTAATAGTTTAAACTTGGATCGCAAGCGGAACTTAACACTATTGATCTAAATCTACCTATGTTACAAATTCAATTAAGTATTGATTTCAGAAATTGGCTCCCAGGTCAAACATGGCGAGCACATAGCCTTCTTGGTTATGGGAGTATCCACCACTGCCTCGACAAAGCCTCTTAACGAAATTCAATATTTAATTTCCTAAAATAACATTAGGTTTAACAAAAAAAAACAATCGAATCACAATATCGAAAAAATACAAAAAACACAACTTCGAATATCTAATCCGAAAATTTAGAATCATATGCCTCTTGTGTTTGGAATTCATACAAATAAAAACTAGTATGATGCGGAAAATAATTACTAGTTATACCTTTCTTTGTACGCAACGACCTCTTGATCTTCTACCGTATTCCTCTTCTTATCTCGGACGTTGTGTGGGCAACGATCTACCGAGATGAGAACCACCCAAGCCCTTCTTCTTCCTCACCAAGTTTCGGTCACCAAAACTCCTCCAAGGATGTAGAGGTTTGGCCACCACCACCAAGCTCTAAGGGATGCAAGAAACAAAACCTCCTTTCTCTCCTTCTACTCCAAGCAATATCTAGCCACCTTCCAAGCTCCAAAGGATGAAGAGTTTTGGCCAAGGAGAAGAAAGAAAAAGGAGAAGGGAGATCTAGAAGGGCCAGCCACACCACCAAGGAAAAGAGGAGGAGAATAGAATAGAGTTCTTAGCCATGAAGGCACCCCTACCCCCTCTTTTATAATCCTTGACTTGGCAAATAAGGAAAAATTAAATAAAACCTTCCTTATTATCTTTGCCATGAAAAGGAAAATTTAATTGATTAAAATCAATTTCCTTTTCTTAAATATTATGGCCGACCACATAAAGAGTTATCAATTAGGCAAGTTTTAAACACAAAATTAAAACTTCCTTATTTGTTTCTGGAAATTTTAAAATTAAAATTTCTCTAATAATTTTTTCCTTCATGGTTGGTTATAAAAGGAAATTTTATAAATTAAAATATTTCTTTTAAACATATGGATGATTTCCAAAAAGGAAAGTTATCTTTAAAATTAAAATATCCTTTCAATATACAAATAAGAAAAGATATCAAATATTTTCTTAATCTTTTGTAGAAACTTATAAAAGGAAATATTTAATTTTAAAACTCTCTTTTTAAATCATGAACATGGTTACAAAAAAGGAAAATTTTATCAAAATTAAAATCTTCGTTTCAATCTACAAATAAGGAAAGATATCAAAATCTTTTCTCAATCTTTTGTAGAAAGCTATAAAAGGAAAGATTTAAATTTTAAACTCTCTTTTAAAACTATGGAATCCATATAAGAAAAATTTTAAAAATAAAATCCTTTTAATTTTATTGTGGCCGACCACCTAAGCTTGGACTCAAGTTAGGATCGACCACCACTTGGTTCATCCAAGGATTAACTTGGCCGACCCCTTGCTTGGGCTCCAAGCAAGGCTTGGCCGACCACCTTAGGATGGGTATAAAGGTGGGTATAGGTGGGTATAATACTTTATAAATAAGAGGCTACGATAGGGACCGAGAGGAGGAATTGGTTTTGGTCTCCCTATGAAATTATGCTTCCCGTGTTCATCCTGAACACCCAACTTAATTTCATCAATAATAATTCATTCTACTAAAGAATTATTACTGAACTACTGCACCAATCCCAAATTACATTTTAGGCTCCTTCTTATCATGAATGTGTTAATCTCCCTGTGTTTAAGATGTTGAATGTCCACTAATTAAATTGAGTTAGTGACAACTCACTTTAATTAATATCTTAGTCCAAGAGTAGTACCACTCAACTTTATCATCATGTCGGACTAAGTCCGCTTGCAGGGTTTAATATGACAATCCTTATGAGCTCCTCTTGGGGACATTATCAACATAGATTACTAGGACACAGTTTCCTTCTATAATCAACAACACACACTATAAGTAATATCATTTCCCAACTTATCGGGTCTTTTGATTTATCGAGCTAAATCTCACCCTTTGATAAGTCAAAGAAATAAATACTAAATATATGTGCTTATTATTATATTAGGATTAAGAGAACACACTTCCATAATAATGAAGGTCTTGTTCTTTTATTAAGTCAGTATAAAAAGAACATACCTTAAATGATCCTACTCAATACACTTAGAGTGTTTTAGTGTAATTTATCAGTCAAGATAAACTAATACTTAATTACACTACGACTATTCTAATGGTTTGTTCCTTTCCATCTCAGTCGTGAGCTACTGTTTATAATTCATAAAGAACCGATAACATAATCTTCTGTGTGTGACACCACACATCATGTTATCTATAATATAAATTAATTGAACAACTACATTTAGTATATAAATGTAGATATTGACCAATATGATTCTTATTTCTAAGTAAATGTTTATACAAAAGCTAGACTTTTAGTATACATTCCAACAGTTATGCTCCTCTTCTGGTCAAGCCACACGACCATGTGGATTCACACAGTCGGTGTCTACACTGACTCTGGAAAGTTATATGGTCATGTGCAGTAACACAACCAGATTTTGTTTCTCCTCTGAAAGGCCACATGACTATTGGATTCACACAGCTGTGGCAAACTTCTTCTCTACTTTGTTGCACGGTCATGTGGGATTGACACAGCCAACCCCTTTTGCTTCGTTTACACTCTGGGATCATCTCTGAGCATCGTTATTGCCCCAAAAGTGGCTCATATCGATAGAAAAGCACACAAAAAGAAGGGTAATTATGCTAAAAGTAAGACAAGAGGTGTAAAAATACACAGATCAAGCATAAGTAAAGTATTTGAATGTGCGTCAAAATATGCATAAGAGTGTATATAATTGTTGGTTGCTACTCAGAAAGCCTAATGGTTCCACTGTACAAAAATTTTGTACAAAGGTCTGAACCTTTTGTCACGCCCCCAAAGGAGTCTCTGCTAGACAAAAATCCGACAACATCTCCCCTGTACCGGTGACAATCTGAAGCATCCATACAAGCAAAATACATCATCCACATGCGGCTAGAATATTTATATACACAACCACGCAGTTATAATAACAGCCAACTCGGCTGGAATGAAACAATCACAACCACGCAGTTATATATAAAACAGCCTACACGGCTGTACTAAAACACAGCGGAAAAAATGAAGGCCACACAACACAAATAAATACAATGCATGCCGGCATGGCTTAAATACAAATACAACACCAAAACCATAAGATAGCCACATGGCTATACACAAATACAATGCCAAAAATAAGAAAAGAATATACAAAAGAAAACAAGCACAATCTTCGGATGTGACGTAGGACCCGGCAAACAGGATACTCCGAGCGACACCAACCATCTATAAGCTACCTGAAAACATAAATGTATACATGCGGTGATGAGTATAGGTAACTCAGCGGGTAATAAACAAGATAGTGCATGGTCCATAAACAACATGGAGATCACAAGTATACAGTCTCAGTAGGGAATAAAGAACATGATCATACTATCATAATCAATGCACCTAAACATATCTGACATAATAACCTGACATATAAACTGTACAAACCACAGCTAACATAATGACAGATACATACCCAATCTGGAATCGACACATGGTACAATGATCAGTAAACTCACCGGATCTGCAACAGATATACCCGTGACACCTGTGCAATATAAATACGACTGCATATACATGTAAAATAAATGACATGTATACAGCATGACGACCAAATGCAACAACCATATCTCAATCAGGTGCAACAATGACAATCACATGCAACTAGTATCTACTAGGCATGTATGCAAATGCAGATGCACCGCGCATCAAATGCAGGAATAATAACTGCGTATGCATGCTCTATGGTCACCCCGACACCTCTCTAGATACCACGACCCCAGTATGGCCGAGAGGCTTGGGTTCGTGACAAACCATACTAGCCTCACGCACGTAACCGCTATAAAGCGACTGAGGCGTTCGGTACGCTAAATAGTTATCTAACTACATAGCATCAGGGTCCCTGTCTACTCACATCACAAGCCCCCTAACTACTGAACCCTCCAGACCCCTAATAAGAGTGGTCGAGGCGGATAGAGTATGCATTGAGCAGCCTAGTGAGCAGAATAGGACTAGCTCCACTCCTAACTACCACTCTCCAAAAGTGGTCGAATGGACAACTAATATGTCTAATGACTAGCTTATACCTAAAGGAGCTGGTGGTCATCAAACAATCCATAAGTATGACTGACGACTAACTCATACCACAAGGGAGCAATAGTCATCAACATGCAATATATGATGACATGATGTGATAATCATAATATAAACATCCCCATCATCAATATAAACTCTCCATCATCATAAATATCTCCACAACATGGGTATAACCATCATGATACCTCTACATATCACACCAGGCACGTGTACACAACCCCATATGTATCCTCCAATAAAAACACATCAGACACGTGTATAAACCACAAACATACAATCCACACAACTCCTCCAAAAGTACATAACAAATACATGTGATGTAAATGTACGGTCAACATGATGACTCCTATAACACATATCACCCTACGTACAATCCACATTATATGCAAAATCAGCATGGTAAATCCAACCACTCGACAATCCCTACAATACATACTCTACACGCGTAATCACAGCAGAGTAGAAATCAAGAGTAGAGACTGTATATGATATAACTAGGACATCTCAAAGATCAAGCATAAGTATCAAGCAGGAAGGCAACCAACAAATACGATATAAGGAAAAGCAGCCTAATCCATCACATAAAATCATGCACTAAGCTCAATAAAAATTTACATAGAGCCAAGGAAGAAATATCCGCCTTAAAATATAGCTCGTATCGAGTAATCCCGTATCGAGACGCTCGTCCCGAATCCAAGTCCTGCATCAATCTATATATCTATATATATATATATATATATATATATATATATATATATATATATATATATATATATATATATATATATATATATTATTTAGCTAAATTCATACGAATTAAATAGCTAAATAAAATACTTAACATAATTAGGATCACTCTAATTAAATCTGATCTCTGATTAATCCTCCAAATCAATAATCCAATTCTATCAAGCATCATAATAACACCTCCGAATTCGATAATCATGCAATCAATCAATCAACCAAATCATCAAAACCCCAATCAATCACAAACCCCAACATGATTCACCTTTAAATTCTCACCCATATCCATAGTTTCCAATCCAAAATCCCTAATCCAAAATCAACATGGATTCAACAATACATGCTAATATATCTAAGCATGAACAAAACCCTACAACCCATAGAAAACTCAATTACGTAACATACTACTATGAATCAGAAGTGCATCACTAAATACACTCACCTTGAGATAGGGCAGCCAATTCCAGTACCTAACAGCGCTACACTCCACTGTCCGGAAACTACACAAGAACACCCACACACCAAATCTTCAAAAATGAGTCCAGAACTGATCTATAAAGCAATACATTGCTAAACCCTACCAAATAGGATAATACTTACCTCAATCGAACCCCTACCTCATCACCCGTGACCTCCACATCTTCAAGATGTGAAGAAACAATGATCGGCAACAGGGGAAATTCCACAACACATTGATCAGATGCTTCCTCTAATCTAGAACAGGAAGAACAGCTAAATGGAAACAATTGAGCAAGATCTGGAATTAAAACAAATCCAGATGAAACTTACCTAGACTGATAGTCCCCTGGTGGTGGCACTCGATCGAGACTCCAGCACACGGCGAGGCAGCGAGGTCGTGGTAGTGCGACCAACGATCAGAAGAGGTTGCGAGAGAAACACATCGGGTGGGGGAAAGAGAGGTTGCCGGCGACGAATCTGAGCTAGGGCACAACTTCAAGAACGGCTCTGGCGTCCCGTGAGTCGATGGATTACAACATCACGAGCGGGAGAGGGAGGAGGGAGGTGTGGCATCAGCGATTGGGATGGAGAAGGAAGGCCTGGTGGCGATAGGATGGACATCACTGGCGCGATCAAGAATCGCCGGCATCACGGCGGAGATGCGATGGGAATCGAGAATGGGAGGAAGAAGAGAAACACCCGTAGCTTGTCTTCCCTCCTAAGCACTCCACCATCAGCCACGTCGGCGACACCGAGAGAAGAAGGAGGAGGAGAATCGCCGGTGAGGATCGGGACGAAGTGGACAGGGGAGGAAGAAGAATCGGGGGAAAAGAGGGGTTCTCGGTGCTTATAAAGTAGGTTACTGTAGCATTAATCCCCAAACCTAGTTTTAGCTTAATTAAGCCTAAGTCCACTCCTCAATCAATTCCCACCTTTGGGTATTCCAAACAGACCTCCTCTGTACCCAGAATCTATCCCCTTAAAACGGATCATACAGACTCCGTTTAAATCCCGAAAAATTTCTAGAAATTCTTGAAAAATCCAATAAAATTTTTGGTCCAATAATATTTATTATTTTAATTTTACGGTATCTTACATTCTCCCCTACTAATAAAAAATTTGGTCCCCAAATTTACTGGTCAACTCAGAGATCCTCATCCAAGGGTAACATCCAAACAGTATCTTCATCCACTACTCCGTCATAACATCATAAACATATCTCCAACCATGACAATCCACCTCCAAGTGAATAGTGATGACTCTGTGAGCTATGAGCTCACCCTGCTTTCGCTACTCCCACACTACTGCCTAATCAACTGTGGCTAAAATCTACTACCTCTGCAATCCATAATCCACCATCAATAGATCCTCCATCATATGTATAGGGCGCTTAAACTATCTATCAATCTGAGAGTGAAAATCTATACTAACACGAAACTCTGAACCCAAAGTCTGCTGTAATCTCGGTCAAAACCAAGATGAAAAATCACGGATTTTCATCCAATATAACACTCAGAGATGTACCATGAGGTCCGGTAATCTCTCTAGAGTATTATTCTACTACTCAATCCAAAAGAATCTGCCCCTACACATCGATATCTAGGGAGCAAAGTCGTTACCCAACAACGATTACCCAAACCATCATATCCTCCCCATGTCCTAGATAATCCCACAACAAGAGCCGTCGAAACATGCTCCCAACTCCACTCCAACATCTGCATCAACAAAGATAATCCTGCTAGTCTCTAATATTCAACCTCTACATGCTGACCCACTAGACATCAAGTTACAAAATCCGCGATGTCTTCCTTCATGTCATTCCACCAATCAGAATGCTCCCAGTCTCCATACATTAGGTGTCAACCGAATGTATCACAAATCTAGATCAATGTGTTTCCTGCAGTAACTCCTCCCGGATAAGAAGTGACGCGAAAAGACACATAATCTTCCATAGAAATCAAAGAATCTCATTCCCATTCCATGCTCATTCGGTATACTGGCATGAGACTGCTCCGCCCATGCTACATCGGAAGTGCACCAAACCTCGGGTATGATACATCTGTGTAGAGTACAAATCCGTCTACACTAGAAAGCATAACTAAGACGGTGCAGTTAACAACTTTTCATCCAACTCCCAAAAATGATCTCGTAAGCATCCGTCCATGAAAGTTCTATTCCCTTCCTAGACAGTCCAATCAAAGACATATCAATGCTAGAGAAACCCTCATCCAATCTCCGATAATATCTAGCTAGACCAAGGAAACTGCGAGTCTCCTGTATAGACTACGGTCACACCCAACTGGTAACCGCCTAACTCCTGTGAATCCACTAATATCCTCTACTAAACATGTGTCCCAAAACTCGTAAAAGACAATCACAATACGTACTACTAACTTCACATATAGATGTTTCTATCGAAACATCTCTAGAACTATGCGAAGCTAGTGTACGTGATCCACCTCGGATCGGGAATAGATCACAACATCACCAATAAAGACAATGAAAACTGATCCAAACACCCTAATGATACCAAGTACATCGAGTCCATAAAAACATCTAGGGCATGGTATGCCTAAAATGATAACACCAAAGACCCATAATGTACGTACAATAGGCTCACTCAACCGTAGGATCCCCAACAACAAGCCTACGATCAAATCACCAACTACAAATCACCAAATCCATAGATATCACACATGTGCTACTCTCCATGTCACTATCAATATCAAACACCAAACCATAGATCACCCAGTCAAATATCCACTAATAGATCATAAAAAGACCACCTATCAACACACCTGATCTCCCAATATCCACCAATCTCCAATCATCCTCTGTAACGCCCGCCCTTCCAGGTAGCACTAAGGCCACCCCAGAGGTACGGACGTCACTGAAACATAGACATCAATTATACTAATGCATATGGATTCATAGCAGCGAAAGACATATATAATTAGTTGTTTTTTTTTCTTTTCATATCATAACATATACCATATGCATCTAGTTCTCTTAACATAGCATGTGAAGTCAAACGTACCAACATAACATGAGTAGGATATCATACTAGCTGAACATTATCATAAGCATAGGTCCAACATTGTTCACATGCATAACTTAGATAATTCAAAACTTAAATAGATCTATCCACCAGCACTTCCACACACATCCTCATTGCCTTTCCTGCTCTGCTCCCCTTAAACAATCCATTCCTTACCTTTATCTGCAGTACAAGGAAAACGTGTAGCTATAAGCCAAAGGCTTAGTGAGATCCTTGCCTACCCATAAATCCGAAAAACATATAACATAACATAACATGTAGAAACCATAGCATAGCATAACATAGCATGGAGAATCATAACATAGAACATATCTTATCATGTAAAAACCATAACATCTCCTAACATAACATGAGGAAAAACAGAACATAATATATCATATCACATAAGGAGCATAACATATCAGAGTATAGCATGTGAGTGTATATCATGATTCATATCACATTCTGTAAGCACATATCATGAAGTCTATCATATCATGTAAACATGTATCATAACTCATACCTATTCATAAGGGTGCATAAACATAATTTCATAAATATGTGCATGTAGATGCAATATGTATATTTTTAAAACATGTATCATGGAATGCACATATGCATCATGCTTCTTTCAAAACATATAGTATACATACTTGAATATCATATCATCATCATGAGAAGGGCCCCGGCTTGTACCACATGTAAACATAAATGCGCGCAATCCCTAGGACAGGGTAGCTAGCCCCGAACCTACTAGGGATCTAGGTCCGTTCATAGTCCGTCGACCTAGGGGCGTACTGAGGAGCCCATCCCTTAATGAGGTCCGTTCATAGTCCGTCGACCCCGGGGCGCTTATGGAGCCCACCCTTGGTACAAGCCATACAAAGTAAAATATCATGCATATCATATCTCATCATATCATACATGTCATAATTCTTGTCATATCATGAAGAGAGCTCTTGATCCCCAACTTAAGGGAAGCATCTCTTTACCATAGCATGAAGAGTGCACTTGATCCCAACTTAAGGGAAGCAACTCTTTTTCATAACATGAAGAGTGCGCTTGGTCCCAACTTAAGGGAAGCAACTCTTTTTCATAACATGAAGAATGCTCTTGGTCCCAACTTAAGGGAAGCAACTCTTTAGGCTTTTCTTCTTACATAAGCCATTCACACATGCATTATATAACATGTTCTTATCATAACATAAAGTATAACATGTTATTTTCTTATCATCAAACTTGGCATATCATCTCATGAACTTAGCATAACATATCATGAACATGACATATCATATCATGAGTCTAGCATATCATATCATGACCATAGCCTATCATGTCATAAGTCTATCATATCATATCATAGACATGACACATCTTATCATAAGACATAGAAATGCAACATATCGTAAAGCATATTTTCATCACATCATAAAGCATGAAAGCTTAATCTACTTATATATCAAAGGCTACATATCATGAAAATGCATAAGCATGTTTGGTTAGGTTTAAACTCTTTCCTAACCCAATTAATCCATCTTGGCCGAACCATATCAGTAGGTTTCAACCTCATTTCTTTCCATATGAAGCATAGAACTTAACCACATAACATGAAAACTTGATCTAAGCACATACAAGGCATTATACTTCATGAATAAGCATGTTTGAGTTCAAAACTCTAACCTTAACCCATTTATCTCAATTTGGCCGAAACATATCAGTAGGGTTCTTATATCATTTGGTTCCATATGAAGCATAGAACTTATCCACATAACATGTAAACTTGATCTAAGCACATACAAGGCATTATACTTCATGAATAAGCATGTTTGAGTTCAAAACTCTAACCCTAACCCATTTATTTCAATTTGGCCGAAACATATCAGTAGAGTTTCATATCATTTTAATCCATAAGAAGCATAGAACTTATCCACATAACATGTAAACTTGATCTAAGCACATACAAGGCATTATACTTCATGAATAAGCATGTTTGAGTTCAAAACTCTAACCTTAACCCATTTATCTCAATTTGGCCGAAACATATCAGTAGGGTTCTTATATCATTTGGTTCCATATGAAGCATAAGACTTAAACATGTAACATGCACATTTAGTCTAAGTACCTATAGAGCATTGTATAAGTACCTACAAGGCACTATACTTCATGAATAAGCCTATTTGAGTTCAAAACTCTAACCCTAACCCATTTATTTTCATTTGGCCGAAACATATCAGTAGGGTTTCATGTCTTTTTATTCCATAAGAAGCATAAGACTTAAACATGTAACATGCACATTTAATCTAAGTACCTATAGAGCATTGTACAAGTACCTACAAGGCACTATACTTCATGAATAAACCTATTTGAGTTCAAAACTCTAACCCTAACCCATTTATTTTCATTTGGCCGAAACATATCAGTAGGGTTTCATGTCTTTTTATTCCATAAGAAGCATCAGACTTAAACATGCAACATGCACATTTAATCTAAGTACCTATAGAGCATTGTACAAGTACCTACAAGGCACTATACTTCATGAATAAGCCTATTTGAGTTCAAAACTCTAACCCTAACCCATTTATTTTCATTTGGCCGAAACATATCAGTAGGGTTTCATATCATTTTATTCCATAAGGAGCATAAAACTTAAACATATAACAAGCCCCTTTAATCTAAGTGCATACAAGGTATTGTACTTCATGATCTAAGCATATTTGAGTTCAAAACTTTAACCCTAACCCATTTATTTCAATTTGTCCAACCATATCAGTAGGGTTTCATACCATTTTATTCCATAAGAAGCATAAAAACCTTGGTTATAAACATGTAAAAATTCATACATCACAAAGAGGTACAACTAGTATGGTTTCTATCTAAAATTCTTGACCTAAGGCCTTATAATCAATTTTGGCCGAACCATATAGATAGGTATCTCTTTTTTTTTCACAACATGAAGAATGAAGACTTAACTAACAACATGTGAAATTCATATATCATAGAGTAGAAAAATTAAGCATGTGATCAAAGAAAACTTGTTCTAGGTCCTCTCTTCCATCCTTGGCCGAAACATGCAATAAGGCTCTAAATTTCTCTTTTTCTTTTTCTATAACATGAAGCATCTCTTATCACTTGTTAACCCTAAGTGACTACCTATTCTTTATCTTGACCACATTCTTGCAAGAAAATTTTTAGAGTTTCGAAAAACATTTTAAACCGAAGCTACTTGTACTGCAGTGAGGGGATACTCACATCCTTGCGCTTGTTTTCCTTAGAGATTTAACCTTTGTTGTGGATCCTTCCTAGAGAGGGGAAGCTTCCTTGCTCCTTGGTCTCGGCAAGAAGAGGAAATGGTGAAGAAGAGGTCACGGTGGAGGAGGAGGGAGTAGGAAGGTGAATGAGGAAAAATGCCAACTCATTTTAATTTCCTCCTTTTATTCATCATGAGAGGAGGAAGGAAAAATATATTTTTCTTCCTCCTTTCTTTTACTCTCTTCATAATTAAGAGAAAAGTCTAGATACATCCCTTCTTGGTGAGTAAGAAAAGAATATTCTAGAGCATCTCTTCATTAGAGAGGAAGAAGACAACTCTCACTTCTCCTTCTAAGAGAAGAGCCTTTTCTTCTTACATTTAATTATGGTTTCCCTCTCTTTTCTAATAATAATTTCTCTTGGTCTAGTGGTTATCTTATTCAGGCATCTAATGAGAGATCTAGAGTTCAAGTCCTAGACCTTATATATTTTTATTTCTATTTTATTTGTTTAAGTGTTCGGCTAGGAGCAAAATTTAATTAAAGTATATATATATTTTTTTCTTTATTCATGATAAAATATTCTAGAATTTTGCTAAGGACCCTATGGGTGTTACATCCTCAACATCAATCAATCATACCAGATAGTCTCCTAATCAAAGATAGAGTAAAAGGAAATCATCCAACCCTCAACACCTACTGCCAATAAACTAAATGTATCCAAAAAGTCTGTCAAATCTCATCATCTCATCTTTTCTAATAATCAAATATCTACAGTAGAGGAATGCCAATCCAAAGTCAAAGGGTCACACAACCTAGTGACTAAGAGTCTACCTATCAAGGAGATATCTCCACCACCCACATAATCATCCTATATATATCCCTCGACAAATGCTGATAAAAGGTCGAACCCTCTAATATGAGATATAGACTACAAGATCTGGTAAAATGATCACGTGGTCAAGGTCTTGAGCCACCTGATAGAGACAATGTTAGCTGAGTCGTCTAACCATTGTCTTGTACCCCATCATATTGTGATTGCTCCACCCTGAGGTTCAGCAACCTCCAGTATCGAGCAATGCACACAAAGGTAAAGAAGCACTATCACCAAATAGGTAGTCGAAATAACTGTCAATCGACGCTCTGCTCCTCAAACCTCCTAATATAATCAAATAATACCACCTTCTCCGTATCATTACGGGTAGTAAATCTCTAGGTACATCAAGGATATGTAATCATATCCAATCGGTCTATGCATCAGGATCTCCAATAGAGCAACGTTAGGCGAGTCTCTTCGCCTTATAAACCACCATGTTACCGAAAGAGATAGAGAACTACCCTCTCTCCAAACACCTCAAAGAAATCACTAAGTGATGACTTGATCTCCAAAAGCATTCTCTGCTTCTTCCTTCACGTGGTACCGGGTCACGTAAAGGTTAAGCAGCTAACTTCAACTCTCTCTCGCCAGAACAAATCATATGTCCGAAAGTACTCTCCAACTCATACACCCTAATAACGGTTATATCTCATAAGTGTTAAGTAGGTAGCTTTACACTTTTCCACATCAGTGGAGTATCCTATCCGAATATACCTTGTAAGTCATCCTACCAGGCACAGATAGCCCATGGTCAAAGTACCCATGGAATAGGATACGACAATCCTCTACAGGCTGACCAAGCCGGCAATGGTATACGGCTAACTCAGTCCTTCCCATGACTGTACAAGTCATGTACTCAAATATGTCTCCCAAAATACCTAACCAATCACGAGTATCCTAAAGATAGGAATCTCTAAAAATAGAGTAAGTCGATCTCCTACTGATAGGATCAACATAAATAAATCGATCAACTACTATATGATCTAACAAGAGTACATCAATTATCCACTGATAAAACTAACTAAGGTCAATCGATACCCAACTACCCAAGTCAACAAGGGTAAATCGATCCTCTACAGATAGAACCGAAAAGAATCTAAATTAATCCTCTACTAATCGAACTAACAGGAACACAAAACCAACTAAAATAAATCAAACCCCAACTATATCAGCAACTAGGTAAATCAATCCTAGAATGACTGAGCCAACAAGAGTAAACCGATACTCTACTAATAGAGTCAACTATAGTACACAAATACTATCCATAACCCAACTAATAGTAACAAACAACTGGTATGTGACACTAACTATCAACCAACAGTAATAGCAGACGCTAACACCACTGGTAGTATGATATGACGAATCCCTTGAGACTGTAATCCTTGATCTCCATTAGGTCAACCGTGATCAGTGATTGACCCAACACATGAAATGCATGATACAATCAACTAGGCAAGTACTAACAAGAGAACACTAACACATGTCATAACGATCAGAACAACCATGCATATGTACTAATAAAATGCAAGATAATAATAAGCAAACATACCTCCTACAGTTTGGAGATGTCCTACTACTGCCTGGTCCCAAAACTGGAAAAGTCACATCAAGAAAGTCGAATCACGAAATCCAAAACACAAATAACAAGCATCGCACCTGCTCTGATACCACTAAATTGGTATCAGATAATTCTCGAAAATCTAAAACAAAAACAAAATAGGCATCGTACCTGCTCTGATACCAAAAATTGTCACGCCCCCAAAGGAGTCTCTGGCAAACAAAAATCCGACAACGTCTCCCCTGTACCGGTGACAATCTGAAGCATCCATACAAGCAAAATACATTAGCCACATGCGGTTGGAATATTTATATACACAACCACGCAGTTATAATAACAACCCACTCGGCTGGAATGAAACAATCACAATCACGCAGCTATATATAAAATAGCCCACACGGCTGTACAAAAACACAGCGGAAAAAATGAAGGAAAGCCCACACAACACAAATAAATACAATGCATGCCGGCACGGTTTAACCACAAATACAACATCAAAACCATAAGATAGCCACATGGCTATACACAAATACAATGCCAAAAATAAGAAAAGAATATACAAAAGAAAACAAGCACGATCTTCGGATGTGACGTAGGACCCGGCAAACAGGATACTCCGAGCGACACCAACCATCTACAAGCTACCTGAAAACATAAATGTATACATGCGGTGGTGAGTATAGGTAACTCAGCGGGTAATAGACAAGATAGTGCATGGTCCATAAACAACATGGAGATCACAAGTATACAGTCTCAGTAGGGAATAAAGAACATGATCATACTATTATAATCAATGCACCTAAACATATCTAACATAATAACCTGACATATAAACTGTACAAACCACAACTAACATAATGACAGATACATACCCAATCTGGAATCAACACATGGTACAATGATCAGTAAACTCACCGGATCTGCAACAGATATACCCGTGACACCTGTGCAATATAAATACGACTGCATATACATGTAAAATAAATGACATGTATGCAGCATGATGACCAAATGCAACAACTATATCTCAATCAGGTGCAACAACGACAATCACATGCAACTAGTATCTACTAGGCATGTATGCAAATGCAGATGCACCGCGCATCAAATGCAGGAATAATAACTGTGTATGCATGCTCCATGGTCACCCCTGACACCTCTCTAGACACCACGACCCCAGTATGGCCGAGAGGCTTGGGTCCGTGACAAACCATACTAGCCTCACGCACGTAACCGCTATAAAGCGACTGAGGCGTTCGGTACGCTAAATAGTTATCTAACTACATAGCATCAGGGTCCCTGTCTACTCACATCACAAGCCCCCTAACTACTGAACCCTCCATACCCATAATAAGAGTGGTCGAGGCGGACAGAGTATGCACTGAGCAGCCTAGTGAGCAGAACATGACTAGCTCCACTCCTAACTACCACTCTCCAAAAGTGGTCGAATGGACAGCTAATATGTCTGATGACTAGCTCATACCTAAAGGAGCTGGTGGTCATTAAACAATCCACAAGTATGACTGACGACTAACTCATACCATAAGGGAGCAATAGTCGTCAGTGTTGGGTTTTTTGGGCCGCGAAAACCGCTTTTTTGCGTCGCGGAAACCCCGAAACTCCCTAGTCAACGGATCCGTGCAAAGAAAAATTTTCGGAAAAACTACGAGTACGAGTTTACCTAGATCTACACTTAGATCTACATGGAGAAAATCTTATACCTTCGATGCGTGCCCTTCGCGAGTCCCGCTTGTCCAAGGAGATGCCGGATCTCTAGTTGTCAAAGTAGACAACTCTCTAGAAGTATCCACATGAACAAGATGTGTTCTCTAACACACAAGGATGGAGAAGAGAACACCACAAGTGTGCTAGCACTTCTTGATGCTCTCGGATGGGGTTGGAAGAAGAAGAAAAAAAAAAGAAGAGAACACACTCCTCTAAAATCTCTATGTGACTTTCACTAACCTTTCTTCTTGGATTAGATTCACTCTCCTTTCTTCTCCCTTGTTTGAAACCCACGACCAAGAGAAGAGAGGGAGAAAGAAGAGAGCTTAGGAGGAGGAAGATGACTTGAATGAGAGTTACTCACCAAAAGAAAACTTCTCTTTTTCCATCAAGTGGCCGGCCACTATAAGTGGTGTAACCCCCTTCACATTAATCACAATTAATGTGGAGGCCATTAAAGAGAATAGTTGTAACCTCCATGAGGTGGCACATGTGATGATGTGGCACATCATCATTAGTTCTCCTAATGCCAAGTCACAAATGATGTGGCATAAAGTCAAGTCAAACTTGACTCTTCCTCTTCCTCTCAAGTCAAGTCAAACATGACTTAATCTCTTTCATGGTTGATCTAATCCAACCATTTAATTCAAGCCAATTTAATATAATGAATCTAATTCATTTAATTAAATTGATTCAATGAGTCATAATCTAAATTAGACTCATTGAACACATGAATCAACTTGAGTCCAACTCAATTAGCCCAATTAGGATTACTCTTAATCCAATTTGATTCATCACATGAATCTAATCCTCTTGGTTCATTATATGAACCTAATCTCCATCCACTTGTTCTTTGTGTGTGACCCAATAGGTTCTTGTAACATTGGCAATGTTTCTAAACTCCTTTAGAAATATAAGCAATGAGCGGCATCTAGCAATACATCATTGCTACCCAAGTTACAAGAATGTTGAGATCCAACATCACCTTGTGACTACTAATTGTGACTCCTCATAATATATGACAAGTGTCCTTCTATCCTAGACATCTAGATTGATCAATGTGAGGCATAGACCGTGTCATCCTCTGATCAATCTAAATCTTGAACTCTAAGTAGACTCACTCAATCAAATGAGCTCAATATCTTATATTGACTCATTTGGGCATGGCCATCCACTTCGTGGTCTCACTCTATCAAGAATATCGATGTCACTCCCGTCATATAGGAGGGATAGATCCCATCTACATCACTCACATCTCTTCGCATAATTTGTTACATACCAGTAACCACCTTTATAGTCCACCCAGTTACGGGTGACGTTTGACGAAACCAAAGTACATAACTCCTTATGTAGGGAACCATGGTGACTTCAGGTACAAGGACTAGTAGTCATACTAATAGCCACATGAGAAAGTATATGACACTTATATAACGATTCATGATACTTTCTCATGGCGGGTCATTCAGTATACATTCTCTAATGTATACCCATGTGTCAACTTGATATCTCTATATCCATGACTTGTGAGATCAAGTCATTGAGTTGACCTACATGCTAGTCTTATTGCATTAACATTGTCCTAGAATGTTAATACTGGACTAGGAATGATTAAGAGTAGTGTTCCCTATATCATCTCACTATCGATTCAACCAATCGATTAATATAGGTAAGAACCTTCTATTCAAGGACGTTATTATACTTAGTTTATTTGGCACCAATACAAGTAAGTATAATAACCAAAAACCAAATGCCTTTATTTATATAGAATATGATACAACAAGTCCAAAATACAATCATCAAATGATTGGCTCTAGGGCTCTAGCTAACAATCTCCCACTAGCACTAGTGCCAATCAGTGTAGACTCTAAGCCCAAATGACCTAGTGTGACCATCATCCTTCCTCTGTGCCAAAGCCTTGGTCAAGGGATCTGCGATGTTAGCCTCTGTAGGTACTCTGCAAATCTTCACATCTCCTCTCTCGATGATCTCTCGAATGAGATGGAAGCGCCGTAGTATGCGTTTGGTCCGCTGGTGTGAGCGAGGTTCCTTCACCCGTGCTATAGATCCATTGTTGTCACAATAGAGCTCAATAGGGTCAGCAATGCTAGGAACCACCCCAAGTTCAGTGATGAACTTGCGAATCCAAACTGCCTCCTTTGCTGCCTCTGATGCAGCAATATACTCGGCCTCTGTCGTAGAATCAGCTACTGTGTCCTGCTTTAAACTCTTCCAGCTCACAGTACCACCATTAATGCAAAACATGAACCCTGACTATGATCTATAGTCATCCTGGTCGGTTTGGAAGCTAGCATCACTGTAACCCTTTACAGCTAGCTCATCATTGATTCCATATATCAAGAAATATTCTTTAGTCCTTCTTAAGTACTTAAGAATATTCTTGACCGCTATCCAGTGACTTTCACCTAGATCTGACTGGTATCTGCTCGTCATGCTCAAAGCATACGAGACATTAGGTTGAGTACATAACATGGCGTACATGATCGATCCTATGGCTGAAGCATAAGGGATATGATCCATGCGGTCTCTCTCCTCTCTAGAAGAGGGACCCTGAGTCTTCGAAAGACTCACGTCATGTGACATCGGCAGAAATCCCTTCTTAGAGTTCTGCATGGCAAACCGAAGGAGTACCTTGTCAATGTATGTACTTTGACTTAGGCCAAGCAATCTCTTAGATCTATCTCTATAGATCTGTATCCCTAAAATGCGGGATGCCTCACCTAAGTCCTTCATTGAGAAACAAGTCCCTAGCCAAGTCTTGACAGACTGTAGCAAAGGGATGTCTTTCCCAATGAGCAGTATGTCATCCACATACAATATGAGGAAGACAACTGTGTTCTCTACAACCTTCTTGTAGACACAAGGCTCATCTTCGTACTTGATGAAACCAAACTGTTTGATTGCATCATCGAATCAAAGATTCCAGCTTCGAGAAGCTTGCTTTAGTCCATAAATGGACCTATGCAGCTTGCATACTCTGCTAGTATGCTGTGGATCTACAAAACCCTCAGGTTGTGTCATGTACACATCCTCGAGCAGGTTTCCATTCAGAAACGCGGTTTTGACATCCATTTGCCAGATCTCGTAATCGTGGTAAGCTGCAATAGCAAGCATGATCCGAATGAACTTAAACATCGCTATTGGAGAAAAGGTTTCATCATAGTCAATACCATGAATCTGCTTGAAACCTTTAGCTACCAAGCGACCCTTATAGATAAGTCTATCCATGTCAGTCTTTCTCTTAAAGACCCACTTACACCCAATGGGTTTTACCCCTTCAGGTGGATCAACCAAAGTCCATACTTGGTTGATGTACATGGATTCCATTTCGGATCTCATGGCCTCTAGCCATTTCTCGGAATCTGGTCTCATCATAGCTTCCTGATAGGTGGTAGGCTCATCCTCTATGAGCACAACGTCATCATGGTCAGACAAGAGAAATGAGTATCTCTCAGTGTAACACCCATCGAAATAATAAGTTCTACCTATGGGTTGTTGTTCCTCAACTCTTTGTGGAACAACATTATCCACAACACTTTGTGGTTCCAGTTCAACTTCCATCGAGGCTTCAGTGATAGGATCCACATCTTGAACTTCTTCAAGATCGATTGTACTCCCACTAGTCTTTCTAGAAACAAAGTCCCTTTCTAGAAAGTCTCCAGTCTTTGCCACAACTATCTTGTGCTGACTGGGAATGTAGAAGTAATATCCCTTAGTTTCCTTGGGATATCCTATAAAGTAGCACTTGTCGGATTTGGGTCTTAATTTATCTGAGACTTGACGTCTAACGTAAGCCTCACAACCCTAAATCCTCATGAAAGACACCTAGGCATCTCTCCCAGTCCATATCCTATATGGTGTCTTTATCACGGCCTTAGATGGAACTCGGTTGAGTATAAAAGCTGCCGTGTCTAGAGCATAACCCCAAAGGAATGCCGGAAGATCTGTGTGACTCATCATAGATCATACCATATCTAATAGGGTACGATTCCTCCTTTCGGATACACCATTCCACTGTGGTGTTCTAGGAGGAGTGAGTTGGGATAGAATCCCACACTCAGCTAGGTAGTCACGAAACTCATGGCTAAGGTATTCTCCACCTCGATCTGATCGAAGTACCTTAATACTCTTGCCAAGCTGGTTCTGTACTTCATTCTTGAATTCTTTGAACTTTTCAAAGGATTCTGACTTATGTGCCATCAAGTACATATAACCATATCTACTGAAGTCATCAGTAAATGTGATGAAGTACCTATAACCGCCTCTAGCAGCGACATTGAAAGGGCCACATACATCACTATGTATGAGTCCTAACAAATCAGTCGCTCTTTCGCTGTGCCCACTAAAGGGAGTCTTGGTCATCTTGCCTAGTAGGCATGACTCGCACATCTCATAAGATTCAAAATCAAATGAGTCCAGCAAACCATTCTTATGGAGCTGAGATAAGCGCTTGTCATTTATATGACCTAAGCGGCAGTTGTTGGGTTTTTTGGGCCGCGAAAACCGCATTTTCGCGTCGCGGAAACCCCGAATCACCCATGCCACGGATCTCGTGCGAAGAAAACTTTCGAAAATATGAGTACGAGTTTAAAGCTTCAATCTATAGTAGATCTACAAAGGAAGAAAACATTTTTATACCTTTGAAGCGTGCCTTTCGCGTATCCCGCTCGTCCAAAATGCCGGATCTCTAGACCGTCAAGCGTACGGTCCTCTAGAAGTATCCACACAAACAACTTAGGTGGAGAAGAGCTAAACAAAGGTGTGCTAGCACCTTGATAGGTCACGACAAGAAGAGGAGAGGGAGAGAGCTAGAAGAACTCAAGGAAGAAGAAGGAATCAATATGCCTTGAATGAAAAATCAATTTCATTCACAATGATAAGTGGCCGGCCACATCTCCAAGGTGTAACCCCCATTCTCATTAAATGTAGTCATTAAAGAGAATGGAGTTGTAACTCCCATGAGGTGGCACACTTTGATGATGTGGCACATCATCATTGGTCCACATCTTGCCATCTCACTAATGATGTGACAATTAGTCAAGTCAAACTTGACTCTTCCTCTTCCTCTCTAGTCAAGTCAAACTTGACCAAATCTCTTCCATGGTTGATCGAATCCAACCATTTGATTCAAGCCAACTTAATATAATGAATCTAATTCATTTAACTAAATTGATTCAATGAGTCATAATCTAAATTAGACTCATTGAACACATGAATCAACTTGAGTCCAACTCAAGTTAGCCCAATTAGGATTACTCTTAATCCAATTTGATTCATCAAATGAATCTAATCCTCTTGGTTCATCATATGAACCTAATCTCCATCTAATTATCCTTAGTGTGTGACTCTATAGGTTCTTGTAACGTTGGCAATGCCCTAAACTCATTTAGGACCATAAGTAATGAGCGGTATCTAGCAACACATAATTACTATCCAAGTTACAAGAATGTTGAGATCCAACATCACCTTGTGACTACTAATTGTGACTCCTCACAATATATGACAAGTGTCCTTCTATCCTAGACATCTATATTGGTCAATGTGAGGCATAGACCGTGTCATCCTCTGACCAATCTAAATCTTGAACTCCAAGTAGACTCACTAAATCAAATGAGCTCAATATCCTATATTGACTCATTTGGGCATGGCCATGCACTTCGTGATCTCACTCTATCAAGAATACCGATGTCTCTCCCGTCATATAGGAGGGATAGATCCGATCTACATCACTCACATCCCTCTGCATAATTTGTTATATACCCAGTAATCGCCTTTATAGTCCACCCAGTTACGGGTGACGTTTGACGAAACCAAAGTACATAACTCCTTATGTAGGGATCTATGGTGACTTCAGGTCTAAGGACTAGTAGTCATACTAATAGCCACATGAGAAAGTATATGACACTCATATAACGATCCATGATACTTTCTCATGGCGGGTCATTCAGTATACATTCTCTAATGTATACCCATGTGTCAACTTGATATCTCTATATCCATGACTTGTGAGATCAAGTCATCGAGTTGACCTACATGCTAGTCTTATTGCATTAACATTGTCCCTGAATGTTAATACTCGACTAGGAATGATTAAGAGTAGTGTTCCCTATATCATCTCACTATCAGTTCAACTAACCGATTGATATAGGTGAGAACCGTCTACTCAAGGACATTATTATACTTAGTTTATTTGGCACCAATACAAGTAAGTATAATAACCAAAATCCAAATGCCTTTATTTATATAGATAGAATATGATACAACAAGTCTAAAATACAATCATCAAATGATTAGCTCTAGGGCTCTAGCTAATAATCTCCCACTAGCACTAGTGCCAATCAGTGTAGGCTCTAAGCCCAAATGACCTAGTGTGACCATCATGCTTCCTCTGTGCCAAAGCCTTGGTCAAAGGATCTGCGATGTTAGCCTCTGTAGTTACTCTGCAAATCTTCACATCTCCTCTCTCGATGATCTCTCGAATGAGATGGAAGCGCCGTAGTATGTGTTTGGTCCGCTGGTGTGAGCGAGGTTCCTTCGCCTGTGCTATAGCTCCATTGTTGTCACAATAGAGCTCAATGGGGTCAGCAATGCTAGGAACCACCCCAAGTTCAGTGATGAACTTGTGGATCCAAACTGCCTCCTTTGCTACCTCTGATGCAGCAATATACTCTACCTCTGTCGTAGAATTAGCTACTGTGTCCTGCTTCGAACTCTTCCAGCTCACAGCACCACCATTAATGCAAAATACGAACCCCAACTGCGATCTATAGTCATCCTGGTCGGTCTGGAAGCTAGCATCACTATAACCCTTTACAGCTAGTTGATCATCGCCTCCATATATCAAGAAATATTCTTTAGTCCTTCTTAAGTACTTAAGAATATTCTTGACCGCTATCCAGTGACTTTCACCTGGATCTGACTGGTATCTGCTCGTCATGCTCAAAGCATACGAGACATCAGGTCGAGTACATAGCATGGCGTACATGATCGATCCTATGGCTGAGGCATAAGAGATCTGATCCATACGGTCTCTCTCCTCTCTAGAAGAGGGACCTTGAGTCTTCGAAAGACTCACGCCATGTGACATCGGCAGAAATCCCTTCTTAGAGTTCTGCATGGCAAACCGAAGGAGTACCTTGTCAATGTATGTACTCTGACTTAGGCCAAGCAATCTCTTAGATCTATCTCTATAGTTCTGTATCCCTAGAATGTGGGATGCCTCACCTAAGTCTTTCATTGAGAAGCAACTCTCTAGCCAAGTCTTGACAGACTGAAGCATAGGGATGTCCTTCCCAATGAGTAGTATGTCATCCACATACAATATGAGAAAGACAACTATGCCCCCTACAACCTTCTTGTAGACACAAGGTTCATCTTCATTCTTGATGAAACCAAACTGTTTGATTGCATCATCGAATCGAAGATTCCAACTCCGAGAAGCTTGCTTTAGTCCATAAATGGACCTATGCAGCTTGCATACTCTGCTAGTATGCTGTGGATCTACAAAACCCTCAGGTTGTGTCTTGTACACATCCTCGAGCAGGTTTCCATTCAGAAACGCGGTTTTGACATTCATCTGCCATATCTCATAGTCATGGTAGGCTGCAATAGCAAGCATGATCCGAATGGACTTAAACATCGCTACTGGAGAAAAGGTTTCATCATAGTCAATACCATGAATCTGCTTGAAACCTTTAGCTACCAAGCGACCCTTATAGATAAGTCCATCCATGTAAGTCTTTCTCTTAAAGACCCACTTACACCCAATGGGTTTTACCCCTTCAGGTGGATCAACCAAAGTCCATACTTGGTTGGTGTACATGGATTCCATTTCGGATCTCATGGTCTCTAGCCATTTCTCGGAATCTGGTCTCATCACAGCTTCTTGATAGGTGGCAGGCTCATCCACTATGAGCACAATGTCATCATGGTCAGACAAGAGAAATGAGTATCTCTCAGGCTGACGACGTACCCTATCAGACCTGCGAAGAGGTATGTCTACTTGAACTGGTTGTTGTTCCTCAACTCCTTGTGGAACAACATTATCCACAACACTTTGTGGTTCTAGTTCAATTTCCATCGAGGCATCAGTGCTATTGTTCGCATCTTGAACTTCTTCAAGATCGAACGCGCTCCCACTAGTCTTTCTAGAAACAAAGTCCCTTTCTAGAAAGACCTCAGTCTTTGCCACAACTATCTTGTGCTGACTGGGAATGTAGAAGTAATATCCCTTAGTTTCCTTGGGATATCCAATAAAGTAGTACTTGTCGGATTTGGGTCATAATTTGTCTGAGACTTGACGTCTAACGTAAGCCTCACAACCCCAAATCTTCATGAAAGACACCTGGGCATCTCTCCCAGTCCATATCCTATATGGTGTCTTTATCACGACCTTGGATGGAACTCAGTTGAGTATAAAAGCTGCCGTGTCTAGAGCATAGCCCCAAAGGTATGTCGGAAGATCTGTGTGACTCATCATAGATCGTACCATATCTAATAGGGTACGATTCCTTCTTTCAGATACATCATTCCACTGTGGTGTTCCAGGAGGAGTGAGTTGAGATAGGATCCCACACTCTGCTAGATAGTCACGAAACTCATGGCTAAGGTATTCTCCACCTCGATCAGATCGAAGTATCTTAATACTCTTGCCAAGCTGGTTCTGTACTTCATTCTTGAATTCTTTGAACTTTTCAAAGGATTCAGACTTATGTGTCATCAAGTACACATAACCATATCTACTGAAGTCATCAGTAAATGTGATGAAGTATCTATAACCGCCTCTAGTAGCAACATTGAAAGAGCCACATACATCACTATATATGAGTCCTAACAAATCAGTTGCTCTCTCGCTGTGCCCACTAAAGGGAGTCTTGGTCATCTTGCCTCGTAGGCATGACTCGCATATCTCATATGATTCAAAATCAAATGAGTCCAACAAACCATCCTTATGGAGCTGGGATAAGCGCTTGTCATTTATATGACCTAAGCGACAGTGCCAGAGGTAGGTTTGATTCATGCCATTTGACTTGAACCTCTTGGTATTTACGTTATAGATAGGGCTCTCAAGGTCTAGAATATAGAGTCTGTTTATCGGAGGTGCACTACAATAGAACATATCGTTTAAATAGACGGAACAATATTTGTTCTTTATAGTAAACGAGAAACCTTTCTTGTCCAAACAAGAAACTGATATAATGTTCTTAGTTAATGCAGGCATATAACAACAATCGACTAACTCTAGTACAAGCCCAGAGGGTAGAGATAGAAAGTAAGTCCCTACAGCAACAGCAGGAACCCGTGCTCCATTGCCTACTCGTAGGTCCACCTCAACCTTTGTCAATGCCCTGCTATTTCTCAGCGCCTGCACATCAGTACAAATGTGAGAAGCACATCCAGTATCTAATACCCATGATGTAGAAATAGATAGATTGACTTCTATAACATATATACCTGAAGTGGAAGTCTCTTCACTTCTTCTTAAGATCCTCCAAGTATACCTTGCAGTTCCTGACCGCAGTGGAAGCAGGTAGCATCCTTGGCGACCCCTCCTTTAGGCTTCAGTGCCTTACCTTTGCCCTTGGTTTGAGACTTTCCCTTGCCTTTGAGCTTGCCCTTGCCCTTATGTTTCTGAACCATCAGAACAGTGTTGGGCTTAGCCTTCTTTAGGTTTAGCTCAGCAGTTCTTAACATGCTAAGCAGCTCAGGCAGTGGCTTGTCAATCTCGTTCATATTGTAGTTTAGAAAGAATTGACTGTAGCTATCCGGCAAGGATTGCAAGATCAGGTCAGTAGCCAGCTCTTGGCCAAGAGGGAACCCCAACCTTTGTAGGTTCTCTATGTACCCAATCATTTTGAGTACATATGGGCCTACGGGAGCCCCGTCTGACATCTTGCACTGAAACAGTGCCCTTGAGATCTCAAATCTCTCATGCCTCGCTTGTCCTTGATACAGCTGATGAAGTTGTTTAACCATATCGTAAGCGTCCATCAACTCGTGTTGCTTCTGAAGCTCAGAGTTCATGGTCGCGAGCATTAGACAAGACACATCTAATGCATCATCTTGATGCTTCTTGAAAGCATCTCGGTCAGCTCGCGGAGCAGTGGCAGGAGGAGCCTCCGGAATGGGCTGCTCCAGAACGTACAGTTTACGTTCTTGGGTGAGAACTATTCTCAGGTTCCTGTACCAGTCCAGGAAGTTTGCTCCGTTGAGCTTGTCCTTCTCGAGGACAGATCGCAGGGAGAAGGTGTTCGTATTCGACGTCATGGTAATCTACAACAGAAATAAAAGCAGAAATAAATATCATATTCTTAATCATTTAATTAGGTCTTTAACTAAATGATGCTCCCATTGAATTCTATAATTCATGTGGGACAAGATCCACATCATACTAACCCTTGAGTTAGCTTTGGCTAATACGCCCAAGACTTAGTATAATCGGTAGGTAACGATTACCAATTACATCTCTATGCAACTCTTGTTTATAGAATCAAAAATCCGCATTTATATTAAAACTCAAGTTAGCTTTGGCTAATACGCCTGAGAGTTAATATATATGTGATTTTGACCTAACTTTCCAACCGTTGGAAGAATGCCTATAGTTATACTCGATCCAACCGAGTTAACTAGGAATACTCAATCTAATTGAGTTGTACTCACCCATGCGTTGATAGGCGGGACCAAGATTGTCCCTCCGTACCCTACCAAGATAGTATGTGTTGCTCTGCTTTGGCAGATTCAACAACTACATGCGATCGAGGTAGTAGTAGGTATCACGGCACGGTAGGTATTAGAGTTGACGTGATTTAGATCTAATCTAAATGATGATGCGTATCAAATACTTGATTTAGATCTAATCTAATCGTGGGGTGCATCATGTGCACGATTTAGATCTTATCTAATCGCTAGGCACTAATTAACTACTTAATTAAACATGCATCACATACATATACGCAATTAATTAAATTATTTTGTGATTGTGTCATGGCCCTACTACGATCTTCTCAAGCCAATGAGAAGATCGGATGGTCAACCTAAGGTCAACAGCTTCTCAAGCTTCTTCCTTTGACCACCTTGTGTTGCTCGCGCCCTCCTCGTTACTCCGTCTCGTGTGGACCTTCCACCGCTTCAAAATTACATTACAATTTTGAAACTCGAGTTACATTCGAGTCTAAATCTAATTTACAACCAGAATAAAAGGAAGGCACGACATGCAGGTCGCGAAAAATAAAATAAATAAAAATAAGATAAATACAGCACGCACATCACATAACGGCACACAGGCCGTATTATGAATTACAACACAATTGTCCAATCAAATTGGGTCTTTGAGCCATGACTATCACAAAAATAATATATAATTCAAAATTATATATTTTTCATAATTTTTCTGTAATTTTTCATAATTTTACAGATTTTATGAGTAAATTTTTCCCGGCGGTCCCGATTAGCGATTTCGGGCGCAATCGCGGAGCAAATCCCCTTGCGGGTTTAGGGGCAGTACCCCTACCCGCGATCTAACCATCGTGAGTTGCTCCTAAGCGATCCAAGAGCGCCTTAGCCCGCTGTCCCAAAAGATTTTGGGTCGAAACATTACCGTTTTGGAAAATTCTTCTCGGTAGTCGAAGCCTACAAGTGCCGAAACACTTGTGCTTCGCTTCTACGAGAAAAATACCCATAAGATCATAAAAATTAGGAAATTCACATAATGTTACAGTATGCATATTTTTCACAAAAATACTAATTGAAACTAGTACTCGCTTTGCACATGGCTCTGATACCACTGTTGGGTTTTTCGGGCCGCGAAAATCGCATTTTCGCGTCGCGGAAACCCCGAATCACCCATGCCACGGATCTCGTGTGAAGAAAACTTTCAAAAATACGAGTACGAGTTTAAAGCTTCAATCTACAGTAGATCTACAAAGGAAGAAAACATTTTTATACCTTTGAAGCGTGCCTTTCGCGTATCTCGCTCGTCCAAAATGCCGGATCTCTAGACCGTCAAGCGTATGGTCCTCTAGAAGTATCCACACGGACAACTTAGGTGGAGAAGACCTAAACAAAGGTGTGCTAGCACCTTGATAGGTTACGGCAAGAAGAGGAGAGGGAGAGAGCAAGAAGAACTCAAGGAAGAAGAAGGAATCAATATGCCTTGAATGAAAAATCAATTTCATTCACAATGATAAGTGGCCGGCCACATCTCCAAGGTGTAACCCCCATTCTCATTAAATGTAGCCATTAAAGAGAATGGAGTTGTAACTCCCATGAGGTGGCACACTTTGATGATGTGGCACATCATCATTGGTCCACATCTTGCCATCTCACTAATGATGTGGCAATTAGTCAAGTCAAACTTGACTCTTCCTCTTCCTCTCAAGTCAAGTCAAACTTGACCAAATCTCTTCCATGGTTGTTCGAATCCAACCATTTGATTCAAGCCAACTTAATATAATGAATCTAATTCATTTAACTAAATTGATTCAATGAGTCATAATCTAAATTAGACTCATTGAACACATGAATCAACTTGAGTCCAACTCAAGTTAGCCCAATTAGAATTACTCTTAATCCAATTTGATTCATCAAATGAATCTAATCCTCTTGGTTCATCATATGAACCTAATCTCCATCTAATTATCCTTAGTGTGTGACCTTATAGGTTCTTGTAACGTTGGTAATGCCCTAAACTCATTTAGGACCATAAGTAATGAGCGGTATCTAGCAACACATCATTACTATCCAAGTTACAAGAATGTTGAGATCCAACATCACCTTGTGACTACTAATTGTGACTCCTCACAATATATGAAAAGTGTCCTTCTATCCTAGACATCTAGATTGGTCAATGTGAGGCATAGACCGTGTCATCCTCTGACCAATCTAAATCTTGAACTCCAAGTAGACTCACTAAATCAAATGATCTCAATATCCTATATTGACTCATTTGGGCATGGCCATGCACTTCGTGGTCTCACTCTATCAAGAATACTGATATCTCTCCCTTCATATAGGAGGGATAGATCCCATCTACATCACTCACATCCCTCTGCATAATTTGTTATATACCCAGTAATCGCCTTTATAGTCCACCCAGTTACGGGTGACGTTTGACGAAACCAAAGTACATAACTCCTTATGTAGGGATCTATGGTGACTTCAGGTCTAAGGACTAGTAGTCATACTAATAGCCACATGAGAAAGTATATGACACTCATATAACGATCCATGATACTTTCTCATGGCGGGTCATTCAGTATACATTCTCTAATGTATACCCATGTGTCAACTTGATATCTCTATATCCATGACTTGTGAGATCAAGTCATCGAGTTGACCTACATGCTAGTCTTATTGCATTAACATTGTCCCTGAATGTTAATACTCGACTAGGAATGATTAAGAGTAGTGTTCCCTATATCATCTCACTATCAGTTCAACTAACCGATTGATATAGGTGAGAACCGTCTACTCAAGGACATTATTATACTTTGTTTATTTGGCACCAATACAAGTAAGTATAATAACCAAAATCCAAATGCCTTTATTTATATAGATAGAATATGATACAACAAGTCCAAAATACAATCATCAAATGATTGGCTCTAGCTAACAGCAGTGCCAGAGATAGGTTTGGTTCAGTTCATTCGATTTGAACCTCTTGGTATTTATGTTATAGATAGGGCTTTAAAGATCTAGAATGTAGAGTCCGTTCATCAGAGGTGCACTACAATAAAATATATCATTTAAATAGACGGAACAACATTTGTTCTTTATTGTAAATGAAAATCCCTTCTTGTCCAAACAAGAAACTGATATAATGTTCTTAGTTAATGCAGGCACATAACAACAATCATCTAATTCTAGTACAAGCCCAGAGGGCATAGATAGATGATAAGTTCCTACAGCAATAGCAGCAACCCGTGCTCTATTGCCTACTCGTAGGTCTATCTCACCCTTTGTCAATGCCCTACTATTTCTCAGCGCTTGTACATTAGTACAAATGTGCGAAGCACATCCGGTATCTAATACCCACGATGATGAAATAGAGAGGTTGACTTCTATAACATGTATACCTGAAGTAGAAATCTTATTTCTCTTCTTCTTAAGATCTTCCAGGTATTCTTTGGAGTTCCTCTTCAGTGCCTTGCTTATCCTTGATATAGGTGACAAAGATGTTCAACCATAACGTAAGCGCCCATCAACTCATGTTGCTTCTGAAGCTCAGAGTTCATGGTCGTGAGCATAAGACAGGACACATCTAATGCGTCATCTTGATGCTTCTTGTAAGCATCTCGGTCTGCTCACGTGGCAGTGGCAGGAGGAGTCTCTGGAATGGGCTGCTCTAGAACGTACAGTTTACGTTCTTGGGTGAGAACTATTCTCAGGTTCCTGTACCAGTCCAAGAAATTTGCTCCGTTGAGCTTGTCCTTCTTAAGGACAGAACGTAGAGAGAAGTTGTTCGTGTTTGACGTCATGGAAATTCTACAACAGAAATAAATGTATAAATAAATATCATATTATTTTAAATCATTTAATTAGGCCTTCAACTAAATGATGCTCCCACTGAATTCTATAATTCATGTGGGACAAGATCCACATCATACTAACCCTTGAGTTAGCTTTGGCTAATACGCCTAAGTTTAGTATAATCGGTAGGTAACAATTACCAATTACATCTCTATGCAACTCTTGTTTATAGGATCAAGATCCGCATTGATATTAAAACTCGAGTTAGCTTTGGCTAATACGCCCGAGAATTAATATAAACGTGATTTTGTCCTACCTTTCCAACCGTTGGAAGAATGCCTATAGTTAAACTCGATCCAATTGAGTTAACTAGTTACTCAATCTAATTGAGTTGTACTCACCCATGCGTTGATAGGCGGGACCAAGATTGTCCCTCCGTACCCTACCAAGATAGTATGCGTTGCTCTGCTTTGGCAGATTCAACAACAACATGCGATCGAGGTAGTGGTAGGTATCACGGCACGGTAGGCATTAGAGTTGATGTGATTTAGATCTAATCTAAACGTCGATGTTGTATCATATACTCGATATAGATCTAATCTAATCGATAGGGTGCATCTTGTACACGATGTAGATCTAATCTAATCGTAAGGGTGCATCTTGTGCACGATTTAGATCTAATCTTAATCGTTAGGCACTAATTAATTACTTAATTAAACATGCATCACATACACAAGTGATTAACTAAATTTTGTGATTATGTCATGGCCCTACTACGATCTTCTCAAGCCAATGAGAAGATCGGATGGTCAACCTAAGGTCAACAACTTCTCAAGCTCCTTCCTTTGACCACCTCGTGTTGCTCGCGCTCTCCTCGTAACTCCGTCTCGAGTGGACCTTCCATCGCTTCAAAATTTACATTACAATTTTGAAACTCGAGTTACATTCGAGTCTAAATCTAATTTAGAACCAGAATATAAATAGAGAGGCACGACGCGCAGGTCGCGTATCAAATACAACACACACAAACACATGACGGCACGCAGGCTGTATTATAAATTACAACACAAATCCAATCATATTGGGTCTTTTTGGGCCATGACTATCACAAAAATAATATATAATTCAAAATTATATATTTTCATAATTTTCTTTAATTTTTCATAATTTTTACAATTTTTATGAGTAAATTTTTCCCGGCGGTCCTGATTAGCGATTTCGGGCGCAATCGCGGAGCAAATCCCCTTGCGGGGTTAGGGGCAGTACCCCTACCCACGATCTAACCATTGCGAGTTGCTCCTAAGCGATCTTACAGCCCCTTAGCCCACTGTCCCAAAAGGTTTTGGGTCGAAACATTGCCGTAACGGAAAAATCTTCTCGGTAGTCGAAGCCTACAAGTGCCGAAACACTTGTGCTTCGCTTCTACGAGAAAAATACCCTTTAAAACTATAAAAATCATGAAATTACAGAAATTCACAGAATGTTTATTTTTCATAAAAACCAAAATAAACTCATATTCGTCTTCGCACGTGGCTCTGATACCACTGTTGGGTTTTTCGGGCCGCGAAAACCGCTTTTTCGCGTCACGGAAACCCCGAAACTCCCTAGCCAACGGATCCATGCAAAGAAAATTTTTTGGAAAAACTACGAGTACGAGTTTACCTAGATCTACACTTAGATCTACATGGAGAAAATCTTATACCTTCGATGCGTGCCCTTCGCGAGTCCCGCTTGTCCAAGGAGATGCCGGATCTCTAGTTGTCAAAGTAGACAACTCTCTAAAAGTATCCACATGAACAAGATGTGTTCTATAACACACAAGGATGGAGAAGAGAACACTACAAGTGTGCTAGCACTTCTTGATGCTCTCGGATGGGATTGGAAGAAGAAGAAAAGAAAAGAAGAGAACACACTCCTCTAAAATCTCTATGTGACTTTCACTAACCTTTCTTCTTGGATTAGATTCACTCTCCTTTCTTCTCCCTTGCTTGAAACCCACGACCAAGAGAAGAGAGGGAGCAAGAAGAGAGCTTAGGAGGAGGAAGATGACTTGAATGAGAGTTACTCACCAAAAGAAAACTTCTCTTTTTCCATCAAGTGGCCGACCACTACAAGTGATGTAACCCCCTTCACATTAATCACAATTAATGTGGAGGTCATTAAAGAGAATAGTTGTAACCTCCATGAGGTGGCACATGTGATGATGTGGCACATCATCATTAGTTCTCCTAATGCCAAGTCACAAATGAGGTGGTATAAAGTCAAGTCAAACTTGACTCTTCCTCTTCCTCTCAAGTCAAGTCAAACATGACTTAATCTCTTTCATGGTTGATCTAATCCAACCATTTAATTCAAGCCAATTTAATATAATGAATCTAATTCATTTAATTAAATTGATTCAATGAGTCATAATCTAAATTAGACTCATTGAACACATGAATCAACTTAAGTCCAACTCAATTAGCCCAATTAGGATTACTCTTAATCCAATTTGATTCATCACATGAATCTAATCCTCTTGGTCATATGAACCTAATCTCCATCCACTTGTTCTTTGTGTGTGACCCAATAGATTCTTGTAACGTTGGCAATGTTTCTAAACTCCTTTAGAAACATAAGCAATGAGCGACATCTAGCAATACATCATTGCTACCCAAGTTACAAGAATGTTGAGATCCAACATCACCTTGTGACTACTAATTGTGACTCCTCACAATATATGACAAGTGTCCTTCTATCCTAGACATCTAGATTGATCAATGTGAGGCATAGACCGTGTCATCCTCTGATCAATCTAAATCTTGAACTCCAAGTAGACTTACTCAATCAAATGAGCTCAATATCTCATATTGACTAATTTGGGCATGGCCATGCACTTCGTGGTCTAACTCTATCAAGAATATCGATGTCACTCCTGTCATATAGGAGGGATAGATCCCATCTACATCACTCACATCCCTCCGCATAATTTGTTACATACCCAGTAATCACCTTTATAGTCCACCCAGTTACGGGTGACATTTGACGAAACCAAAGTACATAGCTCCTTATGTAGGGAACCATGGTGACTTCAGGTCTAAGGACTAGTAGTCATACTAATAGCCACATGAGAAAGTATATGACACTCATATAATGATCCATGATACTTTCTCATGGCGGGTCATTCTGTTGGAGTGTATACTTAAAAGTTTAGCTTTTGTACACATTTATTTTGAAATAAAGAATTACATTGGTCAAATGTTTACATTTATTTGTTAAATGTAATTATTCAATTAATTTATATAGTAGATAACATGGAGTGTGGAGTCACACTTAGAAGATCATGTTGTCGGTTTTCTATAAATTATAAACAGTTGCTCATGACTAAGATGGAAAGGAACAAACCATCAGAATAGACGTAGTGTAATTAAGTATTAGTTTATCTTGACTAATAAATTACACTGATACACTTTAAGTGTATTGAGTAGGATCATTTAGGTAAGTTCTTTTTGTATTGACTTAGTAAAAGAACTAGACCTTAGTTATTATGGAAGTGTGTGCTCTTAATCCTAATATAATAACAAGCACATATATTTAATATTTATTTCTTTGACTTATCAAAGGGTGAGGTTTAGCTCGATAAATCAATATGCCCGATAAGTTGAAAAATGATATTACTTATAGTATGTGTTGTTGATTATAGAAGGAATCTGTGTCCTAGTTATCTAGGTTGAGAATGTCCCCAAGAGGAGCTCATAAGTATTGCCATGTTAAACCCTGCAGGTGGACCTAGTCCAACATGACAATAAAGTTGGGTGGTACTACTCTTGGAGCTAGATATTAATTAAATGAGTTGTCAGTAACTCACTTAATTAGTGGACATTCGTAATCTTAAACACAGGGAGACTAACACACTCATGATAAGAAGGAGCCCATAATGTAATTTGAGATTGGTGCGGTAGTGCGGTAATAACTCTCTAGTGGAATGAGTTATTATCGATGAACTTGAGTTGTGTGTTCGGGGCGAGTACGGGATACTCAAGCTCATCGGAAGGCCAAAACCAATTTCTCCTCTAGGTCCCTGTTGTAGCCTCAATAAAGCCTCAAGTCCATCCAAAGAAAAGCCTATCTTGGTGTCCAAGAAGGGGTCGGTTCATTGCTTGGTGACCAAGCAATGGCCGGCCACATATTCTCTAGAAGTGGCCGGCCCTTGCCTTGGGCAAGGGGGCCGGCCGCAATATTTAAATTAGGAAGGTTGTTTTTGTATTTTTAAATTTCCTCAGATATTTACAATTTGTAAAAAGAGAAATTTTAAAAATTTATAAAATTTTCCTAATTTAAATTAGGCCACAAGGTTTTAAAAGAGAGTTGTAAAATTTATAAAACTTTCTTTTAAAAAGAAATATTATTAGAGATGTTTTAAATTTTAAAACTTTCCTTTTAATATCCACATTAGAAAAAAAAGAGAGTTTGTAAAATTTTATTAGAGGTTTTCTTCTTTTAATTTTATAATTTTTTTTTTCTTTCTTTCCCTTTTAATAAGTGGCCGGCCACCTTGCTTGGTGCCCAAGCAAGGGGTCGGTCAAATAATTAAACATCAACAAATAGTTGTTTAATTAATAAATCAATCTAGGATTGATTAATTAAAAGGAAAGAAAAAGAAAAAATTAAAAGGAAATAGGAATGAGTCTAATTTTTTATAAAACTCTTTCCATAATTTTTCGTTGGGAAACTAATATAAAAAGGGGGGAAGGGGAGCCCTTGAAAAACATAACAATTGATATTGTGTTGTTGGAGATCATCAAGTGGCCGACCCCTCTCCCTCTCTTCCCTTTGCTCTCTTTTGCTCCTTTGTGGTGGTGGTGGCCGAATTCTAGAGAAGGAGGAGAAGCTTTCTGGGTGGTGTTCGTCTTAGAGGATCGTCGCCCACACGACGCCTAAGAGGAGGCGAGGGATACGACAGAAGATCTCGAGGCTTTTAGCATACAAGGAAGAGGTATAACTAGTATTTAATTTCCGCATCATACTAGTTAATTTTTCTTTGTATAAATACCAAATACAAGAGGCATTCGATTCTTGTTTTTCGAATTTAATTTCGATGTTGTGTTCTTTTTCTTTTTTTCCTTGTGATTTGATTGTTCCTTTTGGTTAACCTAGAGTTATATAAGGAAATTAAATATTAACTTTCCTTAAAAGGCTTTGTCTAGTCGGTGGTGGTTGCTCCCATATCCAAGAAGGCCAAGTGCCTCGCCATGCAGTACTGGAAGCCAATTTTGGAAACTAATATTTAATTGAATTTATAACCTAGGTGATTTGGATCAAATATGTTAAGTTCCGCAGGAGATCCAAATCTAAACCTAAAAGAACATATAAGTTAAACTTGGAATCAAACATGTTAAGTTCTGCAGGAGATACAAGTTTAACTTAAAAGAACACATGGTAGCTAGGAAAGGTTCAGATCACGTACAAAATTTTTGTACAGTGGAGTCATTGGATTTTCCGAGGAGCAACCAACAATTGGTATCAGAGCTAGGGTTTTACCTCTGTGTATTTGGTATTAGTTTAATTATGCACATGTCATACATAATTTAGGCAGGTTAATAGTAGGATGTGCTAACTTTGTGGATGCAGGATCCAACTATTATGACTTATAGTTATTATGTGTGTGATTGGATCCGTGGACATGTCAAGGGCATTTATTATGTGTGCATGATTGTATTATAAAATACAGCAGGAGCTGTATTTAGTTTTATTAGGATTTTATTTTTTGATCTAGATACATGTATATTCCTTTTATAGAATATAGGATCGATGGATGTAAATTTTATTTTATGTTCGATCTAGTTTACATGTACATTCCTTCAAGGAATATATGATCGAAAAATGTAAAATTCTATTTATGTCGCGGATCGAATCTTGCAAGGCGTGGAACCTTTTGAGGATCAGAGTGGCACAGCGGAACAAGGAGCAAGATGGATGCGACAACTAGACCCGGTGGCGGTGGCCAAAGATGGCAGCAGCTAGGGATGATGACACACGCAGGACAACAATAAATAAAAGCCATAATAGTTGAAAATTAGTTTTTCTATTTATTGCTTTTATATTGTGCTGTGTGTGAATGTTAGTGTACATGTTTAGTAGGCTAGCATCATCAAAATTCCTCACTTTAAATAACTAAGTGGGAGAGGAATTTATTTTAGTGAATTCCACGGTCTCCATTACTGGTTTGTAAGTGATGCAAACAAACTTGCGTGTTGTCTCTGAGTGCCTTCCTCTATATCGGATGAGTTTGTTTGCGGATCACTAGACCAAACTTCCATTTCGGATGACTATAGGAAATTAATTAAGAGCGTGTGATCTTCCCCATCGGAAGGGGCACAATCTTATTAATGGACTTAGTGTCAAGTAATGGTATACACTTAGGCACGTCTAATAATATCCTCCCCATCGGAGTCACTGCTATTATTTGTGTGACCGAAGGAAACCAACTATTAATTTTATTTGTCAAAAAGTTAGGTTGACAAGATAATAAAATTAATGGGATATACCCTCCTTTTACAAATGTTGAATTTGTATGCGTCCACACTATCGTGGCATACAAAATTCACGGTGTTTTAAGGTGTTGGTTAATTTAAAATAGTATTGTTTGAGGAATCAATATTATTCTAAATTTAGAGTTCTGACCAAAATTTATTTTGTGATTCTTAGGATGACTTTCAACCCACTGGCCATTATTCTAAAAGAAAACAGACTTACTGGTCCCAACTATATAGATTGAAAAAAAAAACCTAGACATTGTTTTAACTGCTGAGGGCTATAAGTTTGTACTGTCAGAGGAATGCCCAGAAACACTTAGCAATGATTCTACCCCAGAGGAGATTCAGCATCATAGTAAATGGGTAAAAGCTGATGAGATGGCGCGGTGTTACATCTTGGCTTCAATGTCAAATGTATTGCAACATCAGCATCAGGACTTATCAACAACCTATGATATAATGAACAATCTCAAGGAACTCTTCGGACATCAGAATCGGGCTGCTAGGCAAGAGACAATGAGAAAACTGATGACAACCACCATGACTGAGGGGACTCCCGTGAGGGATCATATTCTCAAGATGATGGCTTACTTAAACGAAATCCAAGTGCTTGGAGGGGAAATTGATGGGGAAACCCAGGTCGATATCATCCTCCAAACGCAGCCCAGAAGTTTTGAGCATTTTCGCCTGAACTATAATATGAATAAAAGGATGTATTCATTGGTGGAACTTCTGACAGAACTTCAGGCAGCCGAAGGGTTGTTTCGTCAACATTCTCAAATTCACTATGCTGAAAATGGTTCTACTTCTAAGCCGAAAGGCAAGAAGAAGAAGAAACAAAATGGCTCAGCAAAGAAGGTGAATAAACCTCAAGGTGCAGGACAAAAAGCTGGAATAAAGAAGCCGAAGGGCAAGTGCTTAATTTGCAAGCAGACTGGACATTGGAAGGCGGACTGTCCTCGTAGGAAACAGAACAATAAAGGTATATCTCATACTCTAGTAGTTGAAACATGTTTAGCGGTGTTATCTACCAGCACCTGGTGTGTAGATACGGGAGCCACTGATCATGTCTGCAATTCTTTGCAGGGGTTCCAGGAAACCCGACGACTATTTGATAGAGAGATAACTGTCTACATGGGAAATACTACTAAGGTGGCGGCTGTTGCAGTAGGAGACGTCTACTTATCATTTGATAGGAATAGGAAATTTGTTTTAAGGAATTGTCTTTATGTACCCGGTTTTAGAAAGAATTTAATTTCAGTTTCTAAACTGTATTTGGATGGATATTCAGTTTCCTTTAGTAACAATGTGGTTATAAAGAGAAATAAAGTGATTATCTGTTCTGGTGCATTGGTTGGCAATTTATATACTTTAAATCGAATTTCTCCCACAAAGCAAAATATGAAAATTAATAACATATCTTCTAACTCTAATAAGAGAAAAGAGCCTTCGGAAATGAACCAAACACATCTTTGGCATCTAAGGCTTGGTCATATTAACTTAAGTTGGATTCAAAGGCTTGTAGCCGATGGACTCTTGGGTCCATTAGAGTTGGAAAACTTTCCAACGTGTGAATCCTGCTTGGAAGGTAAGATGACCAAGAGACCTTTTAAGGCCAAGGGGTATAGAGCCAAAGAAGCGTTAGAATTGGTTCATTCTGATTTGTGTGGTCCTATGTCTATCCAGGCTAGAGGTGGCTTTGAATATTTTGTCTCTTTTATAGACGATTATTCAAGATATGGATACATTTACCTAATGCGCCGCAAGTCTGAGTGCTTTGATAAGTTCAAAGAGTACAAGGCTGATGTGGAGAAACGTCTAGGTAAAAGTATCAAGACACTACGGTCTGATCATGGTGGCAAATACCTCTTAGGAGAGTTTAGGAATTACTTATCAGAGGCCGGGATTCAATCCCAATTATCCACACCTGGTACACCCCAACAGAATGGTGTGGCAGAACGAAGGAATATGACTCTTATGGAGATGGTTAGATCGATGATGAGTTATTCAGAATTACCAAATTCGTTTTGGGGATACGCTTTGGAAACAGCAGCGCACATTCTGAACTTAGTACCTTCTAAATCAGTATCTTCTACTCCCACAGAATTATGGAATGGGCGGAAGCCCAGTCTAAGACATATTCGGATTTGGGGTAGTCCAACACATGTGCTGAAACAAGATGCTGATAAGTTAGAATCTCGTACAGAAGTTTGTATGTTTGTGGGGTATCCCAGAGGAATGAAAGGCGGTTTATTTTATAGTCCTAAAGACCAGAAGGTCATTGTTAGCACCAATGCCCAATTTTTAGAAGAAGACTATATAATGGATCACAAGCCCAGTAGTAAAATTATTCTAGAAGAACTTAGAGAGGACACGTCTACTTCAGTACCAACAGTACAAGATGAAGTACCACGTGTCACACATGATACACAACCACAGACGGTGCCTCGTCGTAGTGGGAGGGTTGTAAGGCAGCCCGAGAGATTCATGTTCTTGGGTGAGTCTTCGGACTTGATCCTAGGCAAACATGAACCATATCCCCGGACATATGATGAAGCACTCCAAGATATAGATGCAGTATCTTGGCAAAAGGCAATGAATTCCGAAATAGAATCTATGTATTCTAATAAGGTCTGGGAGCTTGTAGAACCACCTGATGGTGTAAAAGACATTGGATGCAAGTGGATCTATAAAAGGAAAAGAGAGATAGATGGGAAGGTAGAAACCTTCAAAGCAAGGCTTGTTGCGAAGGGGTACACTCAGAAAGAGGGAATCGATTATGAGGAGACCTTTTCGCCGGTAGCTATGCTTAAGTCTATCTGGATACTCTTATCCATTACCGCTCATATGGATTATGAGATTTAGCAAATGGATGTCAAGATAGCTTTCCTTAATGGAAGTCTTGAAGAAAACATCCATATGAAGCAACCAGAAGGGTTCATTGAAAAGGGCAAAGAGCATCTAGTGTGCAAGCTTAATCGGTCCATTTATGGACTGAAACAAACTTCAAGATCTTGGAACATCCGGTTTAATGAAGTAATCCAGTCATATGGATTTATTCAGTGTCCGGATGAGTCTTGTGTATACAAGAAGTGTAACGGAAACATGGTGGTATTTCTTGTACTATACGTAGATGATATTTTGTTAATTGACAACAATGTCAAGGTATTATCAGACGTAAGGGTATGATTGTCCAAACAATTTGATATGAAGGACTTAGGAGAATGTGCACACATCCTTGGGATCAAAGTTATAAGGGATCGCAAGAAAAGAATGTTGTGTCTATCCCAAGCTTTATTTATCGATACAATCCTTGCTCGTTTTAGCATACAAAACTCCAAGAAAGGTTTCTTACCTTTTAGGCATGGAGTAGCCTTATCTAAAGAGATGTCTCCAAAAACATCAAAAGAGATTGAGGACATGAAGGCAGTTCCTTATGCTTCGGCTGTAGGAAGCCTTATGTATGTAATGTTGTGTACGAGACCTGATATCTGTTTTGCCATGGGCATGATTAGCAGATATCAAAGTAACCCTGGACAAGGACATTGGACTGTAGTAAAGCATATATTAAAGTACCTGAGAAGGACTAGTCCAATCAGATAGGGACAACAGTAAGTCTACATCAGGCTATGTGTTTACTTTAGGAGGTGGATCCATTGCATGGAGGAGTGTTAAGCAGAAATGCGTCTCAGACTCAACCATGGAAGCTGAGTATGTGGCAGCCTCTGAGGCAGCCAAAGAAGTTGTATGGCTCAGGAACTTTCTAATGGACTTAGATGTGATTCCTGGTTTGCCCAAGATCGTCACAATTTATTGTGATAATAGTGGAGTAGTTGCAAACTCGAAGGAACCATGAGCCCATAAGGCAAGTAAACATATAGAGCGCAAGTACCACATGATACGGGACATCATCAAGCGAGGAGAAGTTGTCGTCGCCAAGATAGCATCAGCAGATAACCTGGCAGATCCTTTCACTAAGGCCCTTTCGGCGAAAGCTTTTGATCTGCATGTGGAGGGGATGAGAATCAGATGTATGGCAACAGAAATGGCAGCTTAGACTTTTAGTATAAGTGGGAGATTGTTGGAGTGTATACTTAAAAGTTTAGATTTTGTACACATTTATTTTGAAATAAAGAATCACATTGGTCAAATGTTTACATTTATTTGTTAAATGTAATTGTTCAATTAATTTATATAGTAGATAACATGGAGTGTGGAGTCACACTTAGAAGATCATGTTGTCGGTTCTCTATAAATTATAAACAGTTGCTCACGACTAAGATGGAAAGGAACAAATCATCAGAATAGACGTAGTGTAATTAAGTATTAGTTTATCTTGACTAATAAATTACACTGATACACTTTAAGTGTATTGAGTAGGATCATTTAGGTAAGTTCTTTTTGTATTGACTTAGTAAAAGAACTAGACCTTAGTTATTATGGAAGTGTGTGCTCTTAATCCTAATATAATAACAATCATGTATATTTAGTATTTATTTCTTTGACTTATCAAAGGGTGAGGTTTAGCTCGATAAATCAATATGCCCGATAAGTTAGGAAATGATATTACTTATAGTATGTGTTGTTGATTATAGAAGGAATCTGTGTCCTAATTATCTAGGTTGAGAATGTCCCCAAGAGGAGCTCATAAGTATTGCCATGTTAAACCCTGCAGGTGGACCTTGTAACGCCCGCCCTCCCTGCTAACCCTAAGGGACGGGGCTACGATACTCAACGTACATATTACAGCGGAAGACTTAAAAACATTTTCTTAGTTTAATAAAAACCGAACTACACTAATATGGTTTCCATAACATGATAACAAGGTAAATAAAATATAACATCAAGTCAACCATATAGTACTACAATTTACGAAACCAAAGCGTAATTCTTAAAAGGTTCTTAAGCAGGTTCTTATTTGGTTGCCTAGCCACCGCCACACACATCTCTTTGCCTCTCCTGCTGCTCCTTTAGCTCATCCAGCTTTTTCCTTTATCTGTGGTACAAGGAAAGTAAGCTATGAGCACTCATGGCTCAGTAAGTTCCTTTCCAACTCACTAAAACCAAAAATCATTACATAATCAAAGAATATATCAACATAACATGATCTCAACTAGTCATGGCATAACATATCATACTCTTTAAGCATATCATGCAACATAACAAAATCATAATTAGTCATGGCATATCATCTCTTAATGCATAGCATGAAATATAACATAATCATATCTAATCATGGCATCTCATCTCTTAAAGCATAGCATGAAACATATCATAGTCATATCTAATCATGGCATATCATAAATCATAGCATTATCACAACATGATCATAAAGTATATGCAATATGATTTTGAAAACATGTATCCGAAAAACATGTGTATGTCTCATGATCTTTAAAACCATTTCTTCTTACATATATACTTGAACATAATATCAACATATTCAGGGCCCCGGCTTGTACCATACATACATAACATAAATGCGCGCGTCCTAAGTATATCCAAGGTAGCAAGTCTTGAATCATACTAGGAACTAGGTCAAGATCACAAAGCATGGCCTAGGGGCTTACTTAAAGAGTCCATCCCTTATCAGCCTAGATCACAAAGCAAGGCCTAGGGACGTACTAAGGAGCCCATCCCTTATTAGCCTAGATCACAAAGCAAGGCTTAGGGCGTACTAAGGAGCCCATCCCTTATTAGCCTAGATCACAAAGCAAGGCCTATAGACTGATTAGGAGTCCACCCTTGGTACAAGCCTTACAAAGTAAAGTAGCATGTATAAAAATGCATCATTTAGTCACATAGCATAGCATAAAAGTATGCATCACTTAGGCATACATTATGTCATAAAAGTATGCATCACTTAGGCATACATCATATCATAAAAAGTATGCATCACTTAGGCATACATCATGTCTTAAGAAAACATGCATATTTCTATCCACATAGCATATCATAAAAACAAGCATATTCCAAGCACATAGCATATCATTAAAGCATGCATATTTCTACTCA